>NW_012109696.1:5086455-5089579 GCF_000951045.1 Mandrillus leucophaeus | reverse complement strand
TTGTGTTCCTCCAAAAGACGTTGAAGTCAAAACCTCAGCACCTGCAAATGCCATCTTTTTTAAAACTAGGACCTTTGCAGATGACCAAGCAAAGGTGAAGTTGTTCAGGGTGAGCCCTAATCCAATAACTGGTATTCGTATTAGAAGGGGAAGTTTGGACACAGAGACAGACATACAGAACAGAAAGATGGTGTGAAGACATGGGGAGAGGACGGCCATCTACGACCCAAGGAGAGAGGCCTGAAACACCCATTCCTGGAGCCTGCAGAGGAGACAGCCCTGCTAACACCTTGACTTCAGATTCCTGAACTCCAGACCCAAGAGACGTTGCATTTCCATTGTTTTAAACCGTTCAGCCTGTGGAACTTTGCTGCAGCTGCCCTGGGGAGCTCCCGTGGCGGGAGAGGGTGGCACTGCAGGAGAGGAGCTGGCCTCAGGTCTACTCCTCTCACCAGTTATCTCTGCGAGGCTGCAAAGCCATACCTCCCAGGAAGCCCTGGACATTTCCAGCTTAGCAGAAACGGTTCTTTCTTCTTCAATGCCCAGTTCCTTCCCTTTGACTGATCTTGGTCAGCAGAAGCCTTGGTCTTTGATCATCGATGTCTGCAGCTCTCACAGATCAGAGGTGGTATTTGAACATGACTTTTCCTGAGCAAGAATCTTCTAAGCAGATAGCCTAGCGTACACTGGAGTGATAGAAATGTTTAAGAACCAGGTAGAGGTAGTGCTGGAATGACTTTATGCAATGTGTTGTAAATGTCACTGACCTGTTCATTTAAAACTAGCTAATTTGATATTTTTGAATGTTATCTCAATTATTTTATGACACAGGTGAGTACTGGAACGCAGACAGACTCAACCCTCTCTCCCACGAGCTCCTTGCCCAGCTCGTATTGAGACAGATTGTGGCCTACAGGTCACACTGGACACAAGAGGAACAACTGATCTCAAAAAACTAATCTCTTATTAATTTTCTGAAACCTGAATCCAAAAGTAGAATCTGAAGGTCCTCAAGGAATCCCATTAGCCCTGAGAAAAGTCAACTAACACCAGCCGCTACCTGTGTTTCCAGCTAGAACTTTCCCTCAGTAAAGCAGAGACATCAACCCTTGAGCTGTTAATCAAGAAAGTTGAATTTTCCATTCATATTTTCTTCCAATAGAATCAGTTGGTATCGAGAAAAAACACCTCTCATTTTCTGTTTGTGGGTACTTGTTTCCAGAAAAGGTCTTTGTAAGAGAATTGGACTTGTACCTAACTGTACAAAGTATTCGGAATTTAGAAATAAAAATTCTACACTTAAAAAGCAAAACTGACTGAAATATGTCACCTGTTTCTGGCAACTCTGACATGGAGAGAAATGTCAGGAGCCGATGCTGATCTGTGGCTGCTGGGAAAGGGGAGGCTCTGAGTGAGCTCCAAAAGCTCGCAGCAGCAGAGCTCCTGGCATCGGGGATCTGCAAGCAACTAGAACACGTGAATAACGGTGCATTTCAATTACCCTATAATCACAAGACAGAGATTTGTAACCCTAAGAAATCCATAAATCACGGGGGGAGGAAAAATCCTGGGGTCACACATCCTTAACTCCGTACCACGGAACCCCTGAGCCCAGTTCTGTGGCGTCTCACTGTGTGACCCTGGGCAGAGTATTTAGGCCTCTTCTCCTCCATAAATCATGATACTTGTACCTAATTACAGACTTGTCTTGATGATCGAATCAAGCAACGCACATAAAACACTTAGGACCCTGTCTGGTTTGCAGCATGTACTCAGAGAATATCTCTTGGTATTGTTTAAAAGTCAACCAAAAACGTCAAGCCTGCATGATTGGAATAGACGGTGCACGATGACAGGACAAGTAACAAATGGATTTGAAATTTTAAAGACTCCCAAATTAAATCATGAAATTTCAGGAAACATTGACTTTTGGGTGGAAACGGATGATCGACTCGTTTGTAAAAGCTTTGTGGATCTTGTAGGATTCCTGAGCTGCAACCTGAGAGATTAACTGGTGATTGTGGTCTATTCTCATTTTGCCAGTGATAAAAACAAATAACAGAAAAAGTTCTTAGTTCCCCTGTTCTCCCAGCAAACCAGTGGCAGAGATCGATCCCAAATGAGCCCCTAACGTCAGCTGGGGACGGTCTTCCATCCCCGCTGCTCAAACCACGGGTCCTGGTGATGTTTCTCCCCTTCATCGACTCCTTTTCTGAAGCTCTCACCCTCTCACACTGCCCTCCCCAGGTCCTCATTTTACATGCCCTATTTCCTACTGAACGCTTGCTGCACAAGAGTGTTATTTCCCCAACAAGGGGAAAAAAAAGTCAGAAGGGAAGGGACCATAGTAACTATTCATTTGATAGAGCCTTGACCTTTCAGCACGGGTCTCTAGAGAAGAGAGAGAGCAGTAAATTGATGAGACGTAAAATGTCTGCTCCAAATCTTCTCCTTTGAACAGAACACAGAGGAGCTGGCTGGTGAGCAGTAAGTTCTCATCTTTTAAGAACTTTCTCTGTTGTCAACTAGCTCCACAAGAGAAGGAGGTGACATCTGCAGGCGGAAGACCGTCTATTGGGCTTTCTCAGGCATCAGCTGTTTCCAGATGGAGGGTCTGTGTGGCTCTGTCTTCAGGCATGTTGAGAAGCTGAAGGCTCTTTCCAAGGTGGAGATTTCGGTGGGGTCTCAGGGTTGTGGACCCCGAGGTTAAGGTAGAACGGTGCAGTTTGCTGAAGAAACCTGGGGGTGCTGTGGTGGCTCTGAGGAGCTAACGCATCCCGTTTGCCTCCTGCTGGGGCTCTGCCCCCACTCTCCATTGCCCTGTCCCAGGAAACCTGCCTCCTCTTGCATCTCAGAGGCTAAGTCACTCCACCACCTTGGAAAACAGGAATCTCTAGCACCCTCCTGCCTCAACTCCCAGGGCCCTGCATTCCCATCTCACCTTCCTCTGCGCCCACTGTTGCTTCTTCCTTTCTGTTTGGTAAGGCCTTTGGCAGGGAGAGAGTCCTCTGTCTGCGCAGGATCTCCTCCCTTCCTACTCCACAGGGACTCTGTAACTCCGTCACTCTCCCCTGCCCTCACCCTCTGCCTTCCCTCCAGCCTTGTCCTTTGGACCAATAAACAC
>NW_012109696.1:5081065-5085245 GCF_000951045.1 Mandrillus leucophaeus | reverse complement strand
TATGTTTGTTGGTCGCATAAATGTCTTCTTTTGAGAAGTGTCTGTTCATATTCCTGGCCAATGCGTTTGGAGAACTCCACCTACCTTAACCCACGAGGTCCTCCCAACCTCGTCTGCCATACTCGCCAAGCCTGGCTGCATGCTGCTTCCTGAAACTTCCTTTCTGTGGTCTCCAGGTCGCCGCTTTCCATACTTACTCCTTTGTCTTTCGTTCTGGAATCTTCTCCAGCCTCCTCTCCTCCCGCTGTCTAAAAAACTTGGTACAGCCCTGAGTTGCGTTTAGGGAAACAACTAATGCAGCTCTGCAAGTGGACAGGCTCCGAGGGATGCGCTGGTGGCAGCAAGACCCTGCGGTCCAGCCACGGCGTGCTTCCACTGGGCCCCCCTCCCGCACATGGGACAGCAGGTCTGAAGGCATCACAACAAATTCCGACCTTCTCTGTGTTATGTTTTGCTTCAATCACATCTCAATACAAAGAGGACACATGAAGAAAATTAGAGCCCATAAACATCCTGACATTCAAGTATTTTTTCACTACTTTATAAGGGCTTTCAGAATTTTAGGATTATAGTTACAGGAATAGAGTCTTCTGAATGATTGTGTTGTCATATTTTTCACATGAGAATATAGTTAAGCCAAATATTTTGAAACATCTAAGTAATCTGGGCATTGAAAATTTTTCTTCTATAGATAATTGTGTGATCCTCATTGAGTTTGTTGTGAGTAATAACTATAGTAAGAACTTGTTGAAGTCTTCGGAAAAGTCTTTGTATAAGTGAACAGCTGGGGGAAAATAAATCATGTAAGAGCCTAAAGCTTTAATATTAACGAATTAAGTCATCCCTTATACGTAGGCAGGGATATTATGGTGAAACCCTATCTCTACTAAAAATACAGAAATTAACTGGGCGTAGTGGCGTGCGTCTGTAGTCCCAGCTCCTCGGGAGGCTAAGGCAGCAGAATAACTTGAACCTGGGAAGCAGAGGTTGCAGTGAGCCAAGATCTCACCACCGTACTCCAACCTGGCAACAGAGCAAGACTCTGTCTCAAAAAAAAAAAAAATTACTTCTAATAGTATTTTTTCTCAACGTATTTAACTTTTTAAGATGCCAGGCTTTTTGTAAATATTATCACATGTAACCCTCAAGCAACTCTGAGGTTGAAATTATGCGCTGCCTGTTTACTGATGAATAAACTGAAAAGAGCTTAAATAACATGCCCAAGATTACCAGGTTGATAGACTATCACAGAAACATCACTCTCTAATTTTCAGAATGACTTTTCATATCAACCACAAGCAGAGAAGGGAGTATTCAAATGATTCTGACTCATCATGTTTAAATTTATAGAACAGAGCCCAATAAACACCATGCCAAACCCAGAGAACCAGTTAAAATCCTGAAAGTGGACTATTGGTGGCTGTTCCAGTTATCTACCTCTTTGTAACAAATTATTACACAGCTAATAGGTGAAAACAACAGCCAGCTTATTATTTTGCTCAGCACTGGCATCAGAAATTTGGACAGGGCTCAGCTGGACCATTCTTCTGCTCCAAGCTGTGTTAACTGAGATGATTTGGTGGATTTGGGCTAGCAAATTACCTGGTCATAAAGTTCAAGACAACTTCTCTCATATACCATGTATTTTGGTGGGGACAGATGGAAGGCTGGACTTGACCAGGACTTTCAACCAGAGAGCCTACTCATGGTGTCGCTGGTCTCTGGCAAGACAGGCTCAAGCCATTTCAGCCTCTCATGGTGGCTCAAGAGTTCCACAGAGAGTGTTTCCAGACACAGAAAGTGGAAGCTGCTAGTTTCTTAAGAATCAGGTCTGATAATTTCTGCCACATTGTTTTGGTCAAAGCAGTCACTAAGGCCAGTCAATAATCAAGGAGAGAAACGGGAATTAAATGCCACCTCCCCACGGGTAAAGACCAAAAAATCTGTGGCCATCTTGAATCCACCACAAGGAGCACCAGAGCTGTTCTGATATTCGGCCAACCAAGTACAAGCCTTTGGAGGTCATGTCTACGGAGAACGCATAGGTTACCATCACCACCTCCGTAACACATGCATTCATCTTCTTCCTCACCATGCTTCGTTTCACATATGTTTTTGTGCATTTGGTTTCCTCTCTAAAAACAAAATGCCTTTACATTGCATAGTTAGGTAATTATACTGTGTCTCCTGGGGTAAGTTATTTGGAAAGCCTTCTGCCTTGGAAGAAGTTATTCTCCTTGGATCTCATGTTAAATTTCTACCTCAGTGAATTTAAGACCACCCACTCGTATGAGTACATATCTATATATATAATTTTCATATATTAAGCAAAACAAGACAAAAATGCCTCCGAAGCCTACCTGAAGTGAAGCACACAGTCCCACCTGCAGTTAAGGTATGTATCTTGGCCAATGCATCCTTCAGCCCTGGTTGTATTTGCATGTCTGTAGATCAGGAAATTGCTGGAAGTAGTAGGTTTGGACTTGCATGGGCTGGCTTGTCTCAAACTGATATGCAGGGAGGAGCTCTGTTTCTCACTTAAGCAATTGTGACTGCTTCATAAATTAGTTTTGTTAGTTTCTTTGGGACTCTCCTAGATAATGAATTTCATCGTCTTTTTTTTTCCTGCTCATTTTGCTTATCTCACATCACTGGTAGATATTCATCTCCCTGTAACTATATTACCAGACTGTAATTAAACCATGCAATCGAATTCTGACTATCTTCTGATTCCTCCAACATATTATTCTTTAGAGAGGCTGCCCTCAGGATCCCTTGAAGGAATATGCTGGCTCCACAGTTATCCTGACTATGCAAACTCCTCCATGTGAGGTTAGCTTTACCCATCAAAACTGGCTCTCTTATTTGTCTTCAAAAACTAATTTTATTTTCTAGCACCAGCAGTCCAGCACACAATTGTGGGGTCCAAGGAGACATGCTTTCTTTCCAGGGAGCAGTTGTTACGGACACAAAGAGTCTGAATTTTCCCTCTTTATGGGGCCATTTTTCATACATATGGCCTCCCAAATGTACCTAGACGCCCAGGAATTATGACTCACGTCCACAAAACAACTAACATTTACTCCTCAGAATGGTGGATGATGGAGAAAGAAAAGGACTAGTGGTTCCCACATATGCTGTGGCAGGCAGGTCTCCCGTGGAGTTACAGCCATGCTATGGAGTCTCCTCTCTGTCAGGCATCTGGCATCTGCAAAACCTGAGAACCAGGTACACTCCCAGGTATGTCTCTTGCATTTGAGAGCAAGATTCCTCCCTCTGCACCCCAAACAGTCTGAGGGCACCCCCCCAGAGTGCCTGTCATTATCCGAAGGGTCACCCACTGTCCCTCCAAAAGGCAACCACTAACTTTAATTCATTATGATTTGAAAGTACGTGCCATGTGCATTTTGGCAGTTGGAACTGTCGTGATATTAAGTAAGGATGAGTTATTGCAAACCTAGACAAGATGTAAGTCTTCCTAAATATGGAAACTCTGGCGTGCAGCCGTAGGAGTGGGCCACAGAGCATGATCCTAATGATGACTGTCAACTGCCGCATTTCAGGATTTGGGACAGGTTTGCCCGGGGCACATGTGATGTTCTCTCCATTTCCCTCCCGGCCTTAGTTTTAAATATGGAAAATGTAGCATTTCTCTCCATGTTTCTAGCACATTGATGTTCCTAACTCAAAATATGTCAAGACACCCCTGAAAACTTTCGGGGATTCAATTTTTTCCTCTCCAAGACAGAGAATCCCCATCTTACTTGTATGATACTGTGAGCACCTTCAGTTCTTCTTGTGTGATTTTCAATGGTTCTTTCTTTATAATACAGTGAAATTATTTAAATACAATAAAAGAATTCTAAATGCTTGTCAAGTATTTATAAAAGTCAACTAATGGCCGGGCGTGGTGGCTCACAATTGTAATCTCAGCACTTTGGGAGGCTGAGGGAGGCGAATCACTCAAGGCCAGGAATTCAAGACCAGCCTGACAAACATGGTAAAACCAATTCTTTACTAAAAATACAAAAATTTGCCAGGTGTGGTGGTGCATGCCTGTAATCCCAGCTACGTGGGAGGCTGAGGTACGAGAATCACTTGAACCCAGGAGGTTGAGGTTGCAGTGAGCCAAGACTGCGCCACTGCACTCCAGCCTGGGCGACAGAATGAGACTCTGTCA
>NW_012109696.1:5080599-5080922 GCF_000951045.1 Mandrillus leucophaeus | reverse complement strand
AGGGAACCTGAATGAGCTTGGGATCAGTGTCCACACAGGATCCAGAAGTTCTCCAGGAAGCCAGAACGCGGGTGTAGCAGAGCCTTCAGGTTGCCCGTCCACTGCACACTCCTAACCTGTCTCATGTGTGCGGTGGAGAGGCAAAGGCTAAATTCAAAGCTTCTGTGCAGACAAGCAGCAGGGCTGAGGGAACAAAAGCAGAAGTCTGCTGGGGACAGAAGCGTGGCATTGTCCTGGCACAGGCACTCCCCTTCCGTTTCCCCCTTCGTCAGCCTGGACCGTGGAGGGGATGCTTGGAGAGGCTGCCACTGCCAGACTGTGCC
>NW_012109696.1:5078196-5080549 GCF_000951045.1 Mandrillus leucophaeus | reverse complement strand
CATGGCCAGTCCACAGCAGTGGGAAAGGGAACCTGAATGAGCTTGGGATCAGTGTCCACACAGGATCCAGAAGTTCTCCAGGAAGCCAGAACGCGGGTGTAGCAGAGCCTTCAGGTTGCCTGTCCACTGCACACTCCTAACCTGTCTCATGCGTGCGGTGGAGAGGCAAAGGCTAAGTTCAAAGCTCCTGTGCAGACAAGCAGCAGGGCTGAGGGAACAAAAGCAGAAGTCTGCTGGGGACAGAAGCGTGGCGTTGTCCTGGCACAGGCACTCCCCTTCCGTTTCCCCCTTCGTCAGCCTGGACCGTGGAGGGGATGCTTGGAGAGGCTGCCACTGCCAGACTGTGCCCATGAGACAACAGTGAACAGCAAAGAGCACAGAGGAGCCTGCAGGCCCATCCTGTCACGTGCTGGCTGGAGCAACAGTCCCTGGCGGGCTGGTCATGTCCAACAAGCAGCAGGAGGAGAGGACACGATTTCAAGTGCTTGCCCATGTCCGTGGCATACGTGCTCCCAGCCAACTTCCAGCTTCTAAGGGCTTAACAACTGGATCACAAAATGCCTGAAAAGAAACAATCAGTTCTTTCCAGTCAGCAGGACACATTTCTAGCAGGCTATTTTTTTTTTTTCCTTTTCAATACTATATGTCTAAACAGGTAAAAGTTATCAACCAAGCCAACACTCTTGAAAACAACAAAAAGTTCTAGCTTCCTGCCTTAACAACACATCTTCATATGTAATGGAAAGTTTGGGGTTAGATTTAGAATCCTATGAGGAGATAAGACCCCCCCGCTTTGCATCTCCCCTACTCATGGGAGGTCTGTGCCACCCATAAGTGGACATCTCAGCTGGCACTTCTGAGTTGAAATGCATCTCATCCAACAGCCACCCTCGGCTATGCTTTGGGCCAGTGTGGCCAGTCCTCCAGCAGCCAGGGCTAGAGATGCACACACGGCAAGGAAGTAGGTGTTGGTTTTTTTGGGCGGGGCCTTTTGGTTCCCCGTTCCTTGCGGTTTTTCGGGTTTGGGGAAGCACACACAGAGGAGGCAGCAGAGTGGGTCCCCGAATGCCAAGGCTCCTCTTGCCAGGGTGAAGGTCAGCACTGAAGGTAGGCTTTCAGGAGCATCCCTGAGCCTTCACTGTGGATCTGCCTGGGAAGACACACAGAGTCCTGCTTATTTAAGCCACTTTTAGGTAAGTGGTGTAAACAGTGAGCTCCACATGGGATCTCACTGAACCCACTTACAGACACAACAGTGACTAGGCCCAGACCCTGGGCAGCCCCCAAAGGCAGAGTGAGACACAGAAGCAAACACCTATCTGTGCTGTGTCCACCCATGGCTCGGTGAGAGGACCTCAGTGGCTCAGAGCCCAGGCTCCCCACTCAGAAAAATAGCAATGATTCCACCACCTCAAAGCTCATTGCAGAGGTCACAGGTGAAGTAAACAGGTAACTTTGCACTCATTCAAAACAGAAAACAGTTAACAATTGACCCTGAAAAGGCTTTGATTTCATTAAAATTTACTTTAGATCAGTATAGGAAGAAAACAAATGAGAAAATGATCACCACAGAAAGTCCTTATAGAAAAATGCAGGATTCTTTGAGTAAGCCAATTCTGCAAAACAACAGAAATGCAGAAAAATGATGCCAGCATTGTGGAGACTTTTAGGATAATTTTGACTCCCCAGTTGGACAAAGCACATGCCTCTTACATTTTTTGTATCGAGTATGGACTGAGAGGGGCAGGTGGCAAATGAAAATGTGGGCTTTCTTTAGCTTGGAGGAAGCTATCCAGAGTTCACAGCAGAAAGTTTTCAAGCTGGAGACCTGTCAAGTAAAATAGAGATCCAACTGTCCTTTGTTATTATAGGAGAAGCCAAAGAGGGACGTCAGAGGGAGGAAGAATCCAACACAATTGTTCAAAAAAAAAAAAAGGTTTTTTCTTTTAAAAAGCCTGCAGTCCCCACCAGTGGAAAGTTTGGACCTGAGATACATTGGAGATGACAGTCTAGTTTTGCTGTGCTGGACGTAGTGCTGCTGACGTTTCTGTCCGTGCAGTGAAAAAAGCACCTTCCTCAGGCTTGGCATTTGTGTGTGTGTTTGTGGTATTGCTGTGCAGCCTTTTTGGGGTGGTTTAACACATAGCACACTCAGAACTCCAGATACGTGCTGATGTTGCGGCCCGGCTTATTAGTTATTACAGTTGCTGTTTGAAATTGAGTCCTATTACTTTGGTTTGGACAGAATTCTGTTTTCTGCCTTTCTAGGCTTCGTGACTATGGGTGGGTTACATGAAGTTGCCATTTAATAATTACCTGCTTCACAGCACAGAATAATGACTTGCTTCACACA
>NW_012109696.1:5073284-5075816 GCF_000951045.1 Mandrillus leucophaeus | reverse complement strand
TAAGCCACTTTTAGGTAAGTGGTGTAAACAGTGAGCTCCACATGGGATCTCACTGAACCCACTTACAGACACAACAGTGACTAGGCCCAGACCCTGGGCAGCCCCCAAAGGCAGAGTGAGACACAGAAGCAAACACCTATCTGTGCTGTGTCCACCCATGGCTTGGTGAGAGGACCTCAGTGGCTCAGAGCCCAGGCTCCCCACTCAGAAAAATAGCAATGATTCCACCACCTCAAAGCTCATTGCAGAGGTCACAGGTGAAGTAAACAGGTAACTTTGCACTCATTCAAAACAGAAAACAGTTAACAATTGACCCTGAAAAGGCTTTGATTTCATTAAAATTTACTTTAGATCAGTATAGGAAGAAAACAAATGAGAAAATGATCACCACAGAAAGTCCTTATAGAAAAATGCAGGATTCTTTGAGTAAGCCAATTCTGCAAAACAACAGAAATGCAGAAAAATGATGCCAGCATTGTGGAGACTTTTAGGATAATTTTGACTCCCCAGTTGGACAAAGCACATGCCTCTTACATTTTTTGTATCGAGTATGGACTGAGAGGGGCAGGTGGCAAATGAAAATGTGGGCTTTCTTTAGCTTGGAGGAAGCTATCCAGAGTTCACAGCAGAAAGTTTTCAAGCTGGAGACCTGTCAAGTAAAATAGAGATCCAACTGTCCTTTGTTATTATAGGAGAAGCCAAAGAGGGACGTCAGAGGGAGGAAGAATCCAACACAATTGTTCAAAAAAAAAAAAAGGTTTTTTCTTTTAAAAAGCCTGCAGTCCCCACCAGTGGAAAGTTTGGACCTGAGATACATTGGAGATGACAGTCTAGTTTTGCTGTGCTGGACGTAGTGCTGCTGACGTTTCTGTCCGTGCAGTGAAAAAAGCACCTTCCTCAGGCTTGGCATTTGTGTGTGTGTTTGTGGTATTGCTGTGCAGCCTTTTTGGGGTGGTTTAACACATAGCACACTCAGAACTCCAGATACGTGCTGATGTTGCGGCCCGGCTTATTAGTTATTACAGTTGCTGTTTGAAATTGAGTCCTATTACTTTGGTTTGGACAGAATTCTGTTTTCTGCCTTTCTAGGCTTCGTGACTATGGGTGGGTTACATGAAGTTGCCATTTAATAATTACCTGCTTCACAGCACAGAATAATGACTTGCTTCACACATGCAAAATAAAAGCAGCTTATTCTTTGTCGTGTCTTATGCTAAAGAATGCACAGAAACACTCGTCACATAAGATGATTCTAAAATATACAATTTATTTTCTTAATGAAGACTGAAAACTGCATGCAAATTACATATTTCTTAGAAGTCGATTACGTATCATGATAATACATTTCAAAGCCTCTACACTATGTAAAGTATTCATAACCATTTCTGTGCCCTGCACTGATGTGTCAATAAAGTAAACTAAAATGTCAGCTTAGCTGAAATAATGTTTCTGATGCTGAGCGCGAGAGAGCCGTTCTTGAGTTCTGATAAATCTCAGCACGACATAGAGCAAAGCTCAGATTGGGCTGAGTCTCAGTGGTTGCTGAGGCATTGAAGGGCTGCGTGGCCCCAGGCAAGCTCCTCTGCCGCTTGGTTCTCTCCTCTGTGACCCTGACCTTTCCTGGGATTCACAGCGAGGGGCAGACACCAAGTTCCGGTCCAGTTACTGCTCATCCCACCCACTCCCCATCTTTGCCTAAAGTGGACTTCAGTTGGAAAGCCCACATCAGTTTGGAAATTGTTTTTCTTTATACCTGCACAGGTTTTTACATCAACAGCAGGTGTGGATGGTACGTCAACAGCACCATGAGGTCACTGAAAGTGGTCATAATTTAGTTAGCTAGAAATCAGAAAAAAATTAAAACTTGCAAATTTTCAAAACGGAAAGGAATTCATATGTAAAAGCTTGTAATTCTTGCTGAATCACTGTCTCTGTTAATTAGGAACTTGCATTCACAGGAAATACATGGTTGAAGAATTATGGATAATTTGTTTTGGGTATGAAATCCCCAAAGCATCACATGTATATTTCTCTACAACTTGTCATGGAATGAAACAGGTCTCCGGTCAATTACAAAAGTCCCAGAAATTCCAAACGCTTGGGCTTGTCTACAATGGTTCCAGAGCGTGGTGGGATTTTCTGGAGTCTCGGGGGTTGGTGCACATGTGGGTGCAGCAACACAGACTTTGCTGGACACCATGCTTAGGGTGGTCCGCAAGGATCTGTGATGTTAACTTCTCGGAATTGGGGAAGAGCTGATACTGGGCATGCATTGCTCAGTGCTCAGAAGGACATGTTGGGGTAGCCGGTCCCACATTGCCAGATGTTTGAGCAGAGATTTTTAGCACCCACCATTAGTTGGCAGAAGGTGACACTGTGACCTCAATAAGGAAACAACAGGACACATCCTGACCTGGGTTCTAGACTGAGCGCTGCCCCATCTGGCCATGTAAGTGGGCCAGGCCTGAGAATAGCTATTTTTCAATGGTTGTTTTGAGCCATTTTATTTACTCCACATTTATTAGGCCCCTC
>NW_012109696.1:5065941-5072264 GCF_000951045.1 Mandrillus leucophaeus | reverse complement strand
TAACGCTCCTCTACCTTTTTTATTTTTTAAGTTACCACCACCGTTAAATTTGCTTCTACCTTGACTCAACCTGAAGAGATTTCCTTGGGTGCACACAGGCATGGTATGGGATCTGAAACCCAGCACCGTCCCAGTGTGCGTGAGCATGAGTGCAAGTGCATGTGTGACTGTGTATGTCTGCGTTTACTGACATGTGAACAACTTTTTGAGGTACGAATAGAACCTTTGAGACAATTGTTTAAGCCGCCAAATAAGAAGCTTTGCTATTAAATATGCTTCTTCATATTACAGATAAAAATTCTTGAACCAAGGTTATTTTTGTCCCTTTAGGAAAAGAAATCCAGTGTTTTATTTTTCTTTCCTAAGAATGTGTAGCAGTTTCTTCTTATTCTCACCATTGAGAAAGTTACCAGGAAATGACCATGTATTCGCCGTTGCCCAGACTGACTAGTAACGGCAATGTTCTTGCAATCTGCAAACTCTGGCCTGAAGCTCAGAGCAAGGTTCTTCTGTTGTGTCCTTCTTGGCTGTTTTTGCTTTGTCTGACCTCCTCTCCCTCTTTGGTGGACTCCTTGGGGATATACGAGCCACAAATAAATCCCCAGTCACAACGTGTGGGCAAGTGTCTTAACCCAGTCTGTCTGTTTAAGCTCAGGGCTGACCTGGAAAATGAGACCCCTGAGAGTTTTTAATTTCTCTGTATTTACTTATTATTCTTATTTATACCTCAGTTTTTTTTCAATCAAATAATTTAAGGTAGCTAGTAAAAACAAACAAACAAAAAAAACTCTTTTTAAGTGTTAGCATTTGAATATTAGATTTCAACTTTACAAATACGACTCACCATTTTTTTTTTGTATTTTCATGACTCTAACTTCAGAGAATATTACGTAAATCATTCCTAAAAGATGAACATAATATGTATATGTTTTAGGCAAAAGCTGAAAAATGAAAGATTTTAAAATAGAAGGCAGTTATGGGATTTTAAACAAATCGTTTTCCTTTTTAAGTGCTGGAATGAATTTTAATTTCCTCAAAGATTAAAAGAAAAGGTATTGAAAGGAGCCAGCCGTGGGCAGGGGGAGCAGGGCTCCGTGGGAACAGTGCTCCGGCTGCAGCTCTTCCCAGACTCTGCATCCAGCGGGTCCGTATTCCTGTGGCTCCTTCTCAGATTCTTTGCCCACCTGGGTATGACCCAGCTCTCTCATACAAAATATTCTGCTGTCAAAAGTACACCCTTTATTTGGAGAAAGGGCAAATTGCTCACCTATAATTGGCCTATTCTTTCCACTGCTGTGATCTTCCTTTTACTATAAAAACAATTGACATGAACTCAAACAATTTGCTTTGAAGCAAATATTGCAGTAACATTTCCCATTGGTACTGAGTTGGGATATACCAAGAATATCAGTGCAATGTATTCACATTTTAACACTTCCATATGTTTTTCTATATGCATTTTCATGATCAAAGGAATGCAAATTATTTGTTAGTATTATATAGTCAGGCTCATTTTGAAAAGTTTTAAAGAAACATTTATCATCTTAGCAAAACAACAAAAACATTTTCCATAGCATGGGAAATGTCCATTTATCAACCAAGATTTATCAGCCACATAAATTAATAGCTTTCTTGGGCTGATACCTTAGTCTCTAGTGAAATGAGTTTTTAAAATTCAAAGCTGCAGAATACTTGCCGAATCTTCCTTGAATAAAATCATGGTTATGCTCAAGCTGCTATTTGCTCATTCTTCATGTATTTCTTCCGAAATCTTATTGCACGTGTGCCTGTGGCACCCTTCTGATGTAGCCTCCACTTCAACCGCCTGCATCTGAGATTCTCTTTGGAGCACTCCACTTGGGCCACTGGGGCCACTCTGTTTAAATGATGAAAGCCCAGGTGCCTGCAGATGGACCGCCCTGCTCGCTCCCTTCAGGGATGCCCAGCCCAGGGCTGCCTGAGGCAGAGGAGGGACCCAGATCCCTTGCCCGAGTTTGGAGAAGCTCAAAAGCAGGAATGCACTCCAGATCTCTCCCCATGGGACCAGGCTGAGGCTGGGACTCTGTCCGGACCCAGCTCCGCCTGGTGTCCTCCCTTCCCTGTCCTGCTCCCTCCACACCTGGAAGTCATTCCTTAATAATCAGCATATGCGTACACTGCTTGTCTCAGAGGACACTTCTGGGAGATGTGACCTAAAAATCATGCAAGATGGTAGATATTAGAAATTCAAAGTAAATATTTCTCATAATGTCAAAAATCTTAATTTTGCATCTCACTGATGTATTCTTAAGAATATAAGTGATGAAGTAAACTGAAAAAAAAACTTCAGTGTTTTAAAACTTGCTCAACAATTTTAAAGGTAATATTTACCTGTGGTTGGAGAAATGCATTTTCTGAGCAAGACAGAGAGCCACTGGGGAGGTGACCTAGTGGGGTACAGGGCTTAAGAGGCACCACAGTCTGCCTTTTGATGTACACCCTATTATGACATGTGAGTCTCAGAGATGCAGGGAAATTGTGGAAAGTAGGAAAAAATTGGCCCAGCCAACTGGAGCATGCTCTTGCTCCCATTGATAAGGTAAAATGGAAAGATGTTAGCTAGATTGATCCAGTGGTTCAGAATTTTTTAAAAAGAAATTTTCCAAAATGGAAAACTGTCAACCTACTTAACTATGTGAGGTCAATGATCAAAACTGCCTGTTGCAGGCAAATCCCATTGCTTCACTCTGGCTGCAAACCAACACAATCCTGACCGGCAAGGGGCTTCCTGACCTATCCCCATGGAATAAATTCATCAGAAATATGTTGAATGCCTTAAATTAATGCTATCTACAATCTAGTGCCAAAAGCAATTAAGAACTCCTGGGAAAATAAAGGGCAAATGAAGCAACACAGTAGCTGGCCCTCAATCTGCACTGGCAAAATAGGGAGAGGGATTGACGTTCCTGGTTGTTCTTCAACACAGACAATTATTGTTGTCAAAACCTGAGGGCTGAGCTCCTGCCCCCAACACCTGGGGAGCACAGGAAGCAGGCCGGGGGCTGAGCCCGACGATTTCTTCAAGTGTGATCAGACTTGGATGGGAGAAGTCAGTTTTAGAGGGTAAGACAACCATATTCCCTTGTCAACCTTGTCAGTGGGTTGACACACAGCCAGGCGTTATCAGACACCTACACAGAGGAGCAGTGAGCAGCAGATTTTCCTGTTCCTCCCACTTGTCAGTCACTGGAGTATCTGACACCATTTTATGTGGGTGGAATGTATGACAATTATGACTTCTTGGAAACACAGTTATTAATTACTAAGCTAGAATGTCTTATCAGATGCCCTCATTGTCTTCTGACATCATTTGACTTGTCATCAAACATTCCATACTTCTTGTCATAACAAAGTAAATTATTCCCCTCAAGACAGACACGAAGAAAGTCCAAAGTGAAGACTGAGCAGTGGTCCCTCTGGTTCACTCACGGCACGTACATGCTCTCCTTCCACTCACTAGGAACCTCATCCACTGCTCCGGCCCCCCGTCCCCCAAATCAATTCCAGATGTGTATCCATGTCCTGGCCCCTGCCCTGCCCAGGTGCCGCACATGGACACTGGGACTGCCCTCAGCACTTCAAACTCCACATGCCCAAAACCAACCCACTGGCCTCCCTCAAAGCATGCCCTCACCTCTGGAAAAGGCCTTACTATCTACTCAGATCAGATCCCAAACCTGAGACCGGGAATCGCTCTAGACTCCTGCCCTTCCCTCCCACTGACTGGGCCCACACCATTTCCATGTGTGCCCAAGAGACCTGCAAAAGTAGACACAAGGCACCTCTTACCAGGGTCATCCAGGATGACTGAGATGTCTGGTCCTAGGTCTCTAGTTTCACACCAGATGTCTCCAGAGCCGAACATGATTTTCACAGCCCGGAGGGGATTGAGGCAGTTCTGAGTTCTCCCTTGCGTGGACAGTCCCTCTGCGTGTGGTAAAGGACGCTTGTCTGCCTATGGCCCAACCCACTACCAGTGTGATCTGGCAGAACATTAACATGCAACCTCACAACAACTGATTCTGGCTGCCTGCCACATGTAACATACACTGCCTGGCGTGGGGAATTAAAAGATGAACAAACAGAGGGGTACCACCTCATGTCTGCCTTCAGGGCGCTTCTAACCCTCTGAAGAGCCTACAGATCCCTGCCGTTTACAGCAGGCTTCTTGGTTTCCTTAAAGTTCCAGCATCTGAAGGTTTGGCAGAAAGTTTGACCACGAGCAATTAGGAATAGCAGGGCCGCGAGTAACCCCAGGTGAGGAAGCCACTCAGCGTGGAGGGGCAATGGAGTGCTGCAAAATCCCAAGGAGGCAGAGCATCAGGACTTGACTAGAGAGGAGGGGGGACCACTCAGTAGGACCCAGGGTCCAGTTTGAGCGGCTGGGTCAGCATCTAAGCCACCAAGAACAGCGGGAAAGCAGGAGGTTTAGGGGAATGTGGTGGATCCGGCAGGACTGTGGCTTAGGGGCACTGCAGGCAGTGAGGGACCTGCACGTGGGCTCCAGCAGGGACAGGAGAGGGGACGATAGCCTGGGACGGGAGTTGAGGTTCTCAGGGTGCAGAGGGCTGGGGAGGCAAGCCTGTCCGGGAACGTGAGGAGAGAAGCAGGAGGTGAAGGCTCGCCCAGGTGACGCCAGCACAGGAGAACACTATTTCTTTCTGGTTTTCTGGGTCCCAGGAAAACATTTCTCCTAAGTACTGTCTACCAAGAATCCAAGTATTCCTTTCATTCTGGTTGGCATATATTGTATATGAAAATGAAGTTTCCATAAGATGGAACCAGACTAGAGATTCTCCACCTAGGGCTTCTAGGTGATCCAGAAATGCTCCAGTTCTTACCGTGGGAACAGATCAGACCTCAGGCGCTGGGCTTCTCCCCAGCCAAGGATCCTAATGGCACCATAAGCCTTGCTGTGTTGGCCATGGGCTCACAGCACTGGCTTTCCAGGAAGACACAGCCCACAGACTCCTCCCCAGGTACTCGCTGGCCAGCGTGCCCCGCCCACTCAGCTCCTGCTCACTGTCCCCCACCCCTACAGGCAGTGAGACGCTCTGTTGGAAACACACAGCAAACCCAGCAGCCTAGTCTCATCCCTGGCACACCTTCTATGGCTTCCTGAAGCTCTGGAGAGAAAGGCCTCCCTAACTATGGTCAGGAGGGCTTGCCTGCTCCTACCCCATCTTCCAGACACCCCGTGCACTCCACGTCCTGCAGCTCACACTCCCGGCATCATCTCCTGCCACAGGGCCTTTGTACATGCTGCTTCCTCTCTCAGTGGCTCCTCCCTCCCCCTGCACAGGGAGCTCCATTATATGTCAACTCAAGCCCACTTTGTCAAAAAAGCTTCCCGACGTCCCAGACCTGCTGAGCTCCTTGCATCCCAGGGCTCCATGCTGGCTTGTGCCTCCTCTTCCTCACACTGTCCATAGCTGCAATTTCACGTGAACTCATGTGATGTCTAACTCATGCCAGTGCTGCCTCTCATCTATAAATTCCATGAAGGCAGAGACCAAATGCCTTCCAGCTCACCACAGGATCCTCAGTGCCTAGAACAGTGCGTAGCACACAGAGGATTGATGCAGGAACATGCTGGAATGACCCTGAGACCCTAGGTCAGACCAGACCTAGAGCAAGGAGATCTTGCAGACACAGGAATGCGAGGGCGGGGGCTGTGTCTTGGGCTAAATGAGGTTTTTTGTTTCACTAGCATTGCTTCTCATAAACAAGCTATCTCCTGAGAGCTTCACCTCACTGCTGTTTATCATGTAGAGAAAAGAATGACCCCTCTTTCACCAAAATGGTCTGACCGAGATCGAGACTACTGGAGTAATGTGGACTGATAACTTTGAGACCATTCTACTCCAGCACTTCCACCAGTCATTTTGTGATTGTTTGTTTTTGAGACAGAGTCTCTCTCTGCTGCCCAGGCTGGAGTGCAGTGGCTGGATCTTGGCTCACTGCAACCTCTGCCTCCTGAGTTCAAGCGATTCTCCTGTCTCTGCTTCTGGGGTAGCTGGTACTGCAGGTGTGCACTACCACACCCGGCTAATTTTTGTAATTTTAGTAGAGATGGGGTTTCACTATGTTGAGCAGGCTGGTCTCAAACTCCTGCCCTAACTGATCCACCAGCCTTGGCCTCCCAGAGTACTGGGATTATAGGTGTGAGCCACCGTGCCCAGCCGTTCCACCAAGTATTTTAATGAAAGAATGGAAATGTTCTCATTATATATGTTGATTATTTTAAATGAAATAGAATAACTAATAGAACAGCTTAAACACAG
>NW_012109696.1:5063198-5065455 GCF_000951045.1 Mandrillus leucophaeus | reverse complement strand
GGGATTCAAACCAGAGCACATAAGGCCCTCAGCTTTCCTCTCCGTGAGTTCTTGACATTCAGAAGATATTCTCTGTTTTCTCACATTTTCCCCTCATTAAAAGTAGTCTGTGCCATTTGACAATTATTGAACAAGACCACTTAATACTTCAATTTGGTTTGTTTTTATCTGTTAGCATGAGTTTTGAAAATGAATGTAATCATAATCTTACCTAATAGATACTTGTTATGTTTCAGAATACTATGAACATCATACATTTTTCTCACATGTGAAGAAATCTGCACATTAACTCGGTAACCAGAAGGCAGGTACCTGCCATTTTTGGGGAATATACTCTACAGTACAGACCCTGTTCTTATATACGTGACGTCTGCAACACCTCGAGAGAGCTTTTGCACCCAGGAAACTTACTGACTGTTGGGGAACTAGCAGTGTTTGAGGGCTAACGAGAAGAATTCAGGGACCCAAGAGGGACCCATCCCCTCACCTGGGACTGCAGGTGCACTGGCTTCCCTGTGTGCCCCTTCTTCAGAAATGAAGTATGTCCTAAGCCCAAATGTACAAGTTTGATTATAGCTACTCTTCTGATATACTTTGAGTTTTGATCTTCACTTTTAGGAAGTTCTATTCTATTTTGTCATTTCATCCTTTACTCCTTAGAAAATGTCGAAATTTCAATTTGCTTTCCTCACCCTTTTCCAATAGTAAAATACTATTGGTGACCACAGCGAAAGACGCACGCATTTCAGGTCTCATTTCTTAATATTTACATGTTTTCAAAGCGCTTAATTCTTCACTCAATGTATGATCTGGCTACATCCCATCTAGAGCTAGAGATTGTATGCGTCTATGAGCCTAACTCTGTCTTCCTCTTCATGAGGTGGGAATTTCTGAACTGCTCTGGGCTGTAGAGAAGAATGCAATAAAGAAGCGCTATTTCAAGTCTACAAGGCACAGTTGAAAGTTACAAATCCATCAAGTTGGAAAGAATTGAGCTTATTAATGTCCTCAAATGCATTTATCTTAACGTTTACATTACATTTTGCATGCTTAGAAAAATAATTCGGCTTGTAATTATCTTCTCATAAAATGTAATCATAAATGACACCATAACTCCGAAATAAACCAGAAAAAAACCAGAATATTTTATGTGAAATTTAACATTCC
Organism: Mandrillus leucophaeus; assembly: GCF_000951045.1. Classification (NCBI taxonomy): domain Eukaryota; kingdom Metazoa; phylum Chordata; class Mammalia; order Primates; family Cercopithecidae; genus Mandrillus; species Mandrillus leucophaeus. The sequence continues at coordinate 5,064,288 of NW_012109696.1, read as the reverse complement.
ACTGTGCTCTTTTTCACATTGCACAAGCTCAAATAATATGTCAGAGATGAACTCGGCCATTCTCTAATTTTGACTTTGTGCAGCAGATTTCACGTTATTTAAAGAGCTTTATATTAAAGTCATTCAAATGTGAATAATTGAAATTATTTTTAATGGTTGTGCCATTAGAGACCAGACTTACACAGATCTCAAACTGACCTAGTTTTTTTCTTTCTTTCATCAGTTCGTTTTATGGGTGAGTGTAAACAGATTTTCTCTAATTAGGTATGTACTTTTCAAGCAATATTGGAAAATGGTTACCTTTAGCATTTGTTCTTGACATCTGTCATCGCTGCGTTGTCTCAGAGCACAGGGACTTGCCTGTGATGTGTATACAAGGATCTTCCGCACAAATCCCTGTCAGTTCTTCTGCCAGGAAGCCCTTGATGTCTTCTAACCTTTCATGGTGAGGAATGTACATTTAATTACCAGGAAAATGACTATGATGTAATAGGTCAAGACATGCGCAGCTTCTGCTAAGGAGGGGCTCCGTGTAGAAGCCGCCGTCGGGGGAGCTCTCCACAACCGGGTGCTCCAAGAGAGCCCAGGCGTCCCAAGCAAATGGCAGCCTCCATTCCTTCCTGCTGGAGTGGGCAGTAGGTCCATCAGTGAAAATAAGGCAATTATAAAGGACATAAGCATGCTTCAGACATTCAGAAATCTAGATACTCCTCAAATCACTAGTTTTGGTATAGGATCAACGACTTTTCTTTGAATTAGAATTTCCTCATTAGAGGGATTTGGCATCTATGATTTCTGATTGTGTGTTTGTGTTTGTAAAGTCCAGTAATTTATTCAGGTATCTGCAAAGTAACCTGAGTGTACTGATGAAACAGATTTTTAAAAAAATCTTATAGCGTTGTATGATGGAATCTTTAAATGATATCCTCATAAAACACCTAGAAAGCATGCAATTCGGGTTTTATAGACAAAAAATCTCTTCACACTTTATATTATTTTGTATGGTTCTTATGTTGAGGTAGAGTCACCATCCATGTTGAGGGGGTAGAGTCACCATCTGTGTTGAGGGGATAGAGTCACCATTCATGTT
>NW_012109696.1:5036144-5061836 GCF_000951045.1 Mandrillus leucophaeus | reverse complement strand
TTGGGGGTAGAGTCACCATCCATGTTTGGGGGTAGAGTCACATCCGTGTCAGGGGTAGAGCCACCATCCATGTTGAGGGGTAGAGTCATCATCTGTGTTGAAGGGTAGAGTCACCATCCGTGTCGGGGGGGGTAGAGTCACCATCCGTGTCGGGGGGGGTAGAGTCACCATCCGTGTTGAGGAGGTAGAGTCACTATCTGTGTTGAGGGAGTAGAGTCACCATCCGTGTGGGGGGTAGAGTCACCATCCGTGTTGCAGGGGTAGAGTCACATCCATGTTTGGGGGTAGAGTCACCATGAATGTTGAGGGGGTAGAGTCACCATTCGTGTTGAGGGGGTAGAGTCACCATCTGTGTTGAGGGGGTAGAGTCACCACGTGTGTTCAAGGGGTAGAGGGGCCTCATGCCCAAACAGTTTGAGTGATTCACTCACAACACTACCGTGGGTCAGAATTTTAAAACTAAATGTCAAAGCACCGCAAACGTATATTGAGAATTCCCGAAGACTCCTGATAAAATACCCTTTGCAGGGGAGTGACAGCATCTGCGGTTTATAGTTTCTTTGGTGGTAAAGAAGGAATTGCACTTCTTCCGCTGTCACGCCTGCTCCGAGGAGAGTCTGCGGGCCGGATGTGAACCATGCCCGGGCTCCAGCCATAATCATAAACACATGGCAAGCAGGGTGTTTATGTGCTTGTTGAACAAGAATGTAAATCTTTTGGAAACCGGAGCTCACATAAGGTCTGGAAAGTGAGTCTTCTCCTCCTTCCCCGCGGTGCCCCTATCTGCTCGAGTCAGCTGTGTGCCAGCGAGAAGGAGATGCACTCGGAGAAGGCGTCCAAGCCTCTGTGAGCGGAGCCCGTGCCTCTACTCGTGGAGCTGCAGAAGGCTGGCGGGAGGAGGCCACTCTGACACCTGCTTCACAGGTCTCTCAGAAAGCCTTGTGGAGGACTGAGTCCTGCGGAGCCTGTGACTCATTTGGATTTTATTTGCTCAATCACTGCCACATCTTGCTGGGTTTTATTTTTTCCCCTCCACAAGTTGTACAAAATTCACCTTGAACATGAATCATGTGAAGTTTGTTTTTCCTCGAGGCCGCACCTGCTCTTCAGTGCCGTCAGGCTGGTGCTGCTTCGCTCCGAGCTTTCATTTCTCTGGATAGGGGAAGCTGTCATACCGGATGAACTGAATACAGGAGTCCAGCCCAAAGACAGGGACTAATAATAAAAGTGAGGGCAACTCCACTTGTGTATTTATAAGCTTTCTTCCTGTGTCATCTCAGCATTCACACTACCTGGGCAGAGTCGGTGCTATCCAGACACTCATTGCACAAAGAAGCTGAAGGGCATGTGGAGGAGGTAGTGTGTGGTTGCTGTCTGCGAAACAGAAGTGCTGAGTTGCAGTGTGTGCCCATTTCTGTGGTGTAAATGTCCGTAGCCTGGCCAGTTTCGAGTTCCCAGGATGGCGTCACTGCATGGGAAGTTGGAAAGTGAGGGTATAGCTGGCTGCAGCCACCGCTGGGAGAGATCCAGGAACTCACTAAGAGAAGGGCTCTTAACTGGAAGACATGGAGTCAGGGGCCACGGCCAGGCAGCTCTGCTCAGGGGATTGATGGAGCTCTTCAGCGTTCTGACCTGCAGGGCACCCTCCTCCAGGCTGAAGCTTTAAACACGTGAAAGGCAGATGTGGGGAGCTGGGCTGTTGAAGTCCAGCGCTCAGGCTGGGATGAGCTTCGGGTTGTGGTTTGCTCTGAAAATAACCCCAGAGCTCACTACTCAGATTGCAGGAAGCCAGCCCATGGCAGAAGTCGGCATCCACACCAGTGCTCTGCTTGCCTTCCAGGTGTTGTTTTATTTTTAGCTCCCAGATGTTAGAGCTTCTCCTCTCACCTCAGCCCACTCTCTGTTTATTGATTCCAATCCCCAGGTGGTCAATTTTGTGTCTTCTCAGTTAGGAAGAGGGGTAAGATCCGGAGCCACAGGTGAACTCACCTGTATTGAACGTCTTTGGGCCAGGTCTGTAATAAACTGACTTGTCCCAGAACCCCTCTTTTCTGGAAGTTCCAACCCTGCACTGAGCCCCTTGCAGGGAGCATTTGAACAAAAACCCAGCGACACCGCCGACATTCGACTTTCAGCAAACCTTGATTGACGGTGACATACCATGCTTCGAGAAGGAATGAGCCGTCCCCCCACTGTGGATAACTGCTTTGTGCTAACAGTAGGATTGGCAGAGCTGCACATGTCAGACATGCGCCTGCCTGGGAACAAAAATGGCACCAGGAACCTGCCAGATCGCTCCCCGCTGCAGGGCCATTTCCCCAACCTTCTGAAGAAAAGTCATCCGCTGCATCGCACAAGCTACTCCGGCCTTTGGCAGGAAGGCAGAGCAAGCCCGGGATGGATTGTACAGGACCTGATTTACTTCCAGGGGACAGAGAGTCAACGGCTGGTACTGCCAAGATGGTCAGAATCTATGCTGTCAAAGTCACTTGAAATTGTTTGTATTCTCTGTTCCTCACATACACGACTTCCAATGGAGAAATTAAAATGCACCCAGTTATTCCAACCAGGACAGACACCTTTGCTGAGCCTGGACTTCTCGTTCCGGACACTGAGGTTGGCATGCTCTCTATTTCTCTCTGGAGGAACCCAATGGAATTGAGGCCAAAAAATGCCCACTGTGCACTAGGGGCCCGCTAGTGCACCAGGAAGGCCATTTCCTCCCCATGCTGCTCCCCAGGCAAGTGAACGTAGAAGCACCTCACAGTGAGCCGACAGTGGGAAGAGCCCTGAGCACCGAGGGCCAGGGAGAGCCTCGGGCTGTGGCCCAGGCAGGAAAATGGTCTGTGTTTCCCTGTGCAGGTCCCTGTGCACTGCGGCTTCATCGTGGCAGCTGTGGACCTTTTTTATTTTTATTTTTATTTTGAGACAGAGTCTTGCTCTGTCACCAGGCTGGAGTGCAGTGGCACAATTCGGCTCACAGCAACCTTTGCCTCCTGGGTTCAAGCAATCCTCTTGCCTCAGCCTCTCGAGTAGCTGGGATTACAGGCATGTACCACAATACCCAGCTAATTTTTTGTATTTTTAGTAGAGATGGGGTTTCACCATGTTGGCCAGGATGGTATCCATCTCTTGGCCCTTGTGATCTGCCGGCCTCGCCCTCCCAAAGGGATTACAGACATGAGCCACGGCACCCGGCTGGAGCTGTGGACTTTTTAAGGACATGGGCGGCCAATGAGAAGCATGAGAAGTCCAGCTGGAAGGATGCAGGCAGTGGGCCAGATGCCTGGCAGCCAGCCCCAGACCTGCCACTAACCTCCTGTGGGGTCTTGGGCCAAAGGCTTAGCTTTTCTGAGGTTGAGTTTCATCTTGGAAAAAGATGATCTCAGAGCTGACGATGAGAAGAGATGGCCCTAGGTCTGGTACTATGTCAGGTCCCTGGACTGGTTTCGGAGCTGGAGGGAGGCAGGCAGGCTAGGGGACAGTGTCTGAGGCTCAACAGAAGGCCTCGGAAGCAGGAGTCTTGGTGAAGAGAAGACTCGGGGCGATGACAGCTGCTGCCCTCCCCCAGAGGTGGGGAGAAGGTGGGGTGGGCCTGGTCTCTGCCTCACGTCTTGGGATGGGGGTGGTTTCATGGTAAAGAAAGAGATTTTTGGACGTTGTCCTGGCTCTCGTTGAAGTGGGCAGCCCAGTGAGGCAGCGAGTTTGCCATTTCAGGAGAGGGGCAGTGGGATAACTTTCCCTCAAAGATCCTGTAGGGGTCGAGACAGGCACCCCAGGGCCCCACTTAGGCTGTGTCAATTCCCAGGGTGGTGGCCTTGGAAGTCTGGTTATCTGATTCAGATCATGTGTCTTTTTAAAATTGTATGCACAATGAATAGAACCCATTCATTCATTGGTATCTCTATGCACAATGGGCTATAATAGACTCTAGAATGTTGAGTCTCTGGAAGACGCAACACTGTGTTTTGGCAGATTTTACTTGAAAAATCATTCTGCATGAGGGATATTAGTTTTAAATTCCCACCCAGGGATGTTGGACATTGACTAATTCTCCCATCAGTTTTTGTAAATGGATAGGATGCCACCCTACATCCTAAACAATCCGCATCCCACCGCAGAGCCATCCAAAAATACCTTTGCCAAAATGACCCCAGCCTACATAAACCAAAGAGACGGTTTTCCCATTCACCTCAAATTTAAATTGATGCTTTGTTTAGCACTAAATAAAATGCAGCTTTGTTAACTACCGCCTCATCCTCTTGTCCAACGAATTGCTTCTTAAAGCCACAAATAGACAAAGTAAAAATCCATAGCTACATTAGTTGCAGGTTACTGGTCAATAAATGTTCATTAAACAGTGCATGGGTTCTATTCAGTCTACAGTGTCATCTGTTTTCTATTTTTTATTAGCTTTGATCATACAATAAGGCTTCTTTTTTTTTTTTTTCTTGGAGCAGTAAATCTGCATCAATACAAGTAAATCTCCACCTAACGTGAGGCGTTGCATCTTTATTAGTGGGAGAGCAGTGCTGCATGCAAACTCCCTCCCTGGACCTCCGTCCATCTCCGTGCTGCAGGGAGCGTCTTTGCAGAGGTGGGGAGAGCCGCTGGGCATCTGCGTGGGAAAGGAAGAAGGAACTGAGCTGCTGATGCTACGGCCAGTTAGGGCTTGGAACTTCCATGAGAAATGGGCCTCTCCACTCAGGGACTCTTTCCCCTTTTCCATTCCTAACACTGGGGCCAGCATCTGGGGACTGCTGTGGGTCCATATGTTTCTCCCACAGTCTCTGTTCTATGACCCGACATAAGGAAACAGGGGACCTTTTCTGGCCCAGACTCAGACATGCTCTTTCAGGGTCTGGGGCTCTGCGTCTATAAAACAAGTCTCCTGAAACTTACACAACTCAGGAGTCAGCAGGATGGGAAGGAGTAAATGAAATCTCAAGTGTGAAGCCAGCGTCAACCCGTCTCAGTTACTGTCCTGCCCACCTTGACTGTGCCTACCTCAGTCACTGTTTCTAAACCGAGATATTGTCATTTCATCTTACATTTGCATTTCAATTAAAAAAACTTATTTTTTTAGGGAAAAAATTCCCTACTATAACACTTGTAAATCAAATGGGGGAAAAATGGACATTTACTTTTTAACTTCTCATTCAAAATAATGAACATCTCATCAGATATTGGGCAACCTAATCCTCGAAAATCTTCATCTGGAGGTGGAGGGCCTCCAGCGAGCAGGGAAACCACTGTGAATGGAGGCCATGTGATCATTTGCATTGGAAAACAATTGATCTTTCATTTGCTCAAGAAATACATACAGGGTTGTTTTTTATTATTCTTTCACTGATTTAGTCCAAGTTCCTGATGCTCTTTTGGAAAAAAAAAAAGATTTTACTCACTAGGGGAGCCTGTTGCAGTCCACAAAAGTCAGATTAGAGTGTCAACATTTGTCTTCTTGTGGGATGCAGAGCCCTGCATGGGAAGTGCCCCCACCATCCTTAGGGATCTGGGATCACCTGGAATTCAGGACACCACCTTCCCAGTGAGCACCCAAAATGCTCCTTCCTTAGGAAGAAATGTATAAAGCTCACACTTTACAAAGTTTGATTATGATACTCACCTAATATGCTTCAGCCTTAACCGTCACTTTTGGGACGGTTCTGCTTTCTCGTTTCATCCTTGACACCTCTGAAATATGATAAATTTCAATTTGCTTCCTTTATCCTTTTCCTTGGCAGTCTCTCAGGCTGCTAAAGAAAAATGCAGCTCTGCTGTTTCCCAGATTGCTGGGACAGGAGATGGGGTGAGTCCACCCACACAGCTCAGCGGGGGAAGGGGAGGAGCCCAGGGGCCTGGACCCGCAGCAGAAGGTGCCTGGCCCATCCCGTCTCTGTCCCGCGCACGGCTCAGTGACGGGCTCTGGGGAATCACACTTCTTGGCAGTTGTGCCTTTGTGCTTAACTTAATTTTTTTCCTATGATGCCAAATTACAAGTAATTTGGAAATTTCAGAAAAAGGAGACTGAGATCCCTTTTTAAAAAATCACCTCTCTGACTTGAAAGTTTTGATCAAGTCCCGATTGTAGAGTTCAATTATTTGTGTGCAGAAGGAAACATGGCACTCATTAGCTTGAATATCCTGGACACATGGCTAACAGTCAGTAGGAAAAAAAATTCTGAGAAAATGGTGCAAGCCAGATGGGGTTATTGGGCCGTTGTGTGAAACATGGGTTTATTTACCATAACGGGAGCGAATGCGGCCCCATTAGCACAGACGGCCTTTCCTGGGATGATGTCATAATTGGCCTTAGAAAGCAGTCGGCCACATTTAGCCACTCTCTAAAAATGAAATTCTGGTTTTAAGTTGTCCCATGCACAGGCCTGGCAAAATACAGTTTTTGATTTTTAAAAGAAATATATATATACACATATACACACATACATGTGTATATATATGTATATACATACACACATATATATGGGTATATGTGCGTGTGTGTGTGTATATATATAGATACATATATATATGCTGGAAAATTCAAAATGCCCCTTGTAGGGAGCCTCCCCTTGGCATGAGCTCATGGAGAACATGCTTTATAATCCTGGTGACACCAAAGTGACCCTTTCAAACTGGAGGAAATGCAAGCAGGGGTTTGAAAAGAACAAAAGAGAAGCAGTAAATTAGGGGTAAATAACCAACTCCAGGCACTTCTATTTTCAGCCCCGAGAGAGGAAGCGATAGCAGTCAGGAGGGCTGTGTTTCTCTATCCGACCCCAACGCTGGCTGGGACCCTCTCCCCGATGACCACTGCCCCCGACTGAGCCCCTACAGCTACCTGGGGACAAACCTACCCACCAAAGACCCAGCAGGCCCCTTCCTTCCCCTTGGGCTGAGTGCTTCGACTTCTTCCCCAGGCGGCAGGAGGAAGCGAACAAAGGTGGAAGGCTTGCCAGGCATTCCTCCTTGTCCCCGAGCATCAGCTCATTCTCCTATATAATCTCCTCAAATCACCCAAAAAGGTAAGGACTGCCCTGTTCTGTCCAGGAGGAGACTTCACCACAAGGGCCATCCCTGCCCTACGTGTTTGAACAGCACATTTCTCTGCCATCTTCACAACCGCCTGCACGTTTGGGGTCCCAGCCGAACACCCAGGTGAGTGTGGCTGAGCTGCCTGCACATCCTCGCTGTGGGACTCCAGGGAGTCAGAGGTTCCCATGGGGGCCACGCCCTGGGTGTAGGGAGAAAGTGGATTGAGAAGCAGCTGGGACCTCTGCTGTCCTGCAGCACTGCCCCTGCCCTTGCACCTGAGGCTTCCACCCCTGGCTGTGGAGATCCTGAATGTCTCCAGGCCTGTCCTCAGGCTGCCACTCCAAGGCAGCTCCAGGTTGCATCTGTTTCCTGTCCTCAGTGCCAGTCCAGTCCAGTGATCATGCACCCACCTGCCCCAGGTTCAGATTCACTGCAGGGTGCTCCTCTCCTATGGCCTCCCAATGCACCCTCACTCCTGACATCCAATGCCAGCCCTGGTCCCCAGGCCACTGAACCCGTGGCTCCCACATGGCTCCTTCCACAGGAACATGCAGTACCCATCGCCACTTGCTGAGGGCTCCTTGAAAGCCCACTCAGAGGCTCCCCCTCCAGCCCTGGTCCCCGTGAGCCCGGTCCCTTAGGCCAGCATAGCTCCTCCTGCAAGGAGATGACGTGCCAGGCCTTGTTCAGTCCCTAGAAGCATCTTGCACATTGGCACTCAGTGAAGATGTGGTTGTTTCTAATGCCTTAAATTAAGAGGCCAACCTTTTCCCAGTGTAGGCCAAGGAACACGGGCTTTGTGCTCACAGGAGGATCGGGCTGTGCGAAGTGAATGCTGAGTTCTGTGTGCTCCAAGTCTGGGAAGTGTTGCCATGAGAAGATCGAACTGGCTTCTTAGCTGGTGGGCTTCTTAGCTGGTGGGCTTCTTAGCACTGCTCATGTTTGACTAGACTGAGAATCTCAGGTAACTGCAACCATAATGGACCATGAGCCCCTTTTCTGAGGGAAACTCAGTATGAGAAATCCTCCTGTGAAAATTACATTTCTAAAATACTTTCTCATATTATAGCTTCCTTAATTCGCTTCACATCCCTGAATAACCAAGGGTGACAGTGACCTGAATTATAGGCAAAGGCCCTTGGGTCCTGACTCATGGCAGGCAGCATGCCTCTGTCCCTTGAGCTGTTTGGAGTGGGTGACGGAATGGGGGCAGGAGGGTCCCCCGGGTTGAAGTGGTGCTTGTGATGCATGGGCAACAATGCTTTGTGAGATGCTGTGTTCCCAATTAGACAGCAGCCTCCGTTTGGATGACGTTGGCCTGCTCCAGTTGGAAGCCAGGAGCAGAGTCTGGCCCCTAATGCAATGGGGCCTCGTGGCCCAGCCCCCACCCCCCCACCCCCTGGACCACCCTCCTGGGCCAGCACCTGTTCCACCCAGCAGACCCCCTGGAGCAGGTCACTTGCTAGGAACAGCACTTGGCCCCCATCACCCTGCGCTACCCCTTGATGGCTTCACCGTGGCGTTCATCTGAGAGGCTCCACTCAGTTACCGGCTGAACTGGCTCTGATTGTCTCAGAGAGAACGGCATGGCCAAAGGCGTGATCTCAGGTCGGCGAGGTCAGCATCTGAGCCTCTTCTTCACCCTAAAACCTGGAGGGGAGAGACGGGGGCAGGGAGCAGTTGTCTTGCAAGGTCTCTAGGACTTCTCCAGCCTGGAGCTCATACATGTTCTGCTGACGTGGGAGAGCAGCCGACAGGGTCCACCGAGAGCAGTTCTGGAAGGCGACCTGGGCCAGAGGAGGAAGGTTACATCAACAGCACACAGGAGCCTGGGCTTCTGACATCCTAAGGAGAATGCAGAATCATGCACTGGGCCTGCAGGATGGATGGAGCTTCCTCGGGACCTCTGTCCCCGTCTGCCGTGAAAGGGCCTGAGTGGAAAGGTGTCCCTTGAAGGAGAGCTGACACTCGTGACTTTGTGTTGCAGTGGCCTCCAGACCATGCAACCTGTGTGGTGGTGTTTACGTGCCCCAAGGGTAAACTCCTCAGGACAGAAGTGATTCACCCATCAGTGCGTTTCTTCACTGGTGTCCCTCAGAGATGTGAACATTTTGGTCTACCATTGACTACGTAAATGGATTCCGTCTTGTAAATCTATTCTTTACAGTGATGTGAAAGTGTGTAAATAGACCAAGACCTCTCATTTGAAATATTACTTTCACTTTAGTAAAATTAGACCCCCCAAACTCTTAAATCCAACAAATAGAATTACTTAGGCATTAAGTAGAGTTAAAATTAAGAAAGAAGAAAGAAGACCGCATTCCTCAAAGCCTTCCTTTCACTGAACTGCATGATTGCAGTGTTTCAGCTGCGTGTTTGATGTTGACCTCTGTCCAGGGTAGGGCGAGGCCAGCACCTCCCTTTTACTCAACTTGTGAAGCAAACACAGCCCTCAAGGGCGTTGGGTGCTGTCCCCCAGGGTGAGGGGGAACAGGAGGTTGCAGCCTGCTCAGCTCTCCTGTGGAGGTGGAGAGCTGGGCCCTTGAGATGCGGCTCCAAGCACATCGCCAGTAAAGAAATGGCCGTCACCACCGCCCTGGACGCCGGCGACGTTCCCAGGGCAAGTGTGTCTTGATTAATGACCAGCTGGGAGTGTCTCTGTCGCTGTGCCCTGTGCCCGCTGCCTGGGGCCTCCACCTCCTTCCCTGCCCAGGAGTCTCCGAGCTTAGGTCAAAGCAAAGGCAGCCGCGGCCACGCACCACAGAGCGCGGGCTGACCGCTGGGAGAACCATAAACCTCGCAGTGTGATGATCAACTGAGCAGTAAATTAATTAATCATCATTTTATGCCTCATCAAGCACTTTGCTGAAGCTCTCAACAGGGGCCCTGGGCTGAGCCAATGGGAAGCAGACTGTTTTGTTTAGCTGGGTGAGCCTTCCATAAACAGGGGAGGCTTTGACAAGCTAATAAATACATCATTCGTCTCTGCCACTGGCAGCAGCCGGCCCCACCTGCAACGTGGTGGGATTCTGCCCGGCCTGGTGGGCAGTGAGTGATGGCAGAAACGGGCCCAGGGAGGTGGCAATCGGAGGTGCAGGCAGCGGCGGGAAGCTCTCAAAACTTCCTTTCAGTTTTAGGGCAGAAATACCACACTCTTCCCTCGCTGGCGCCTTGCAGTTTACCCCCCAGAAGCGGAACGTCCTGACGCTTGTCCTTCAAGTTCGGCCTTTGTATTCACCATTCGGGGGTCTGAGTGGGTCTCTTTTCTCCTCCTTGAGCTCTTTGCATGGGGAGCGGATTTTTCATATTTTCAGGACGTCCAAGCAAAGCATCAATCCAGGGGTAGGTGTCCAGTTTCATGGGGTGCTATGAACGGGTGTCGCCGCCTCACCTACTTCCAAACACATCCTAGCAGCTTCTAAGGAAGAAAGTTTCCAGCTAACCTCAACTCGTCTCTCTTGAACAAAAGACGGCAGTGTGGAAATCACCATTTTTTAGGAAACTAGGCTTTGCAAAGCTAAATAAAACTGGATATTTGGGTCATAATGCCGATGACTTTTTCATAGGTTTTGCTTTATTTCTTTAAAGCCAAATGCAAAATCCAACACTGTCGGGGCAGATCTAGCGGCACCATGAAAATACGAATGGGAGTTCTTCCCAAAGCTCTGATTCATTGATGAATCTTGGCCAGTCTCTTAAGTGAGTTAAAAATGCTCTCAGATATAATTTTTGAACAACAGCCATATCAGGCATAGATTCAAAGTTTCTCAACTGCAAACTGAGAGTGGACATATGATACATAAATGGCAGGTCCCATGAGAAGCTGCACCAGTGTCATTTCCTTCTCATTTAATAAAGGAGACCCTGGAAAACCACAAAACCCTAATGAAAATGGTATCTTATGTCCAGTCCTTCATCCCTGCACAGTGCTTTCCTCCACGAGTCTACAGAGAACTTCACAAAGGCATCAAACCTTCATCTCCAATTCTGACTCGCAGTTTACACCACTGAAGATTCAGAATGCTCAAAAACAAAGGGACCTGGCCCTGGCACTCCTGTAAAAGGTCCTTGGGCTCTGGTCAACAGCCGCCTTCTAGGACAGCAGGCAGAGGTTGACACTGTCGCTAATTCGAGCCTGATAGAAACACCAGGACCTTCCCAGTTGCTCTCCTAACTTCCTGTGAGGGCTGTGCAGGTGTTGACAGGCTCTGCTTACATGCCTCTGTGTCCAGAACCTGGTCCTAGGCTTTTTGGGACTGACCGCCGGAGCCAGATGAGGACCTGCAGTACACCTGACTTAACTTTGCTGTGCCCCTCGACACCGTCCATTCCAACTTCCTCACAGCGCCTGGTGAAGGGCGGACACTGTGTTCACAGCGACATAAGGCAGGCCAGCATGAGCTCCACGCGCTCTCATCCCAGCTCCAAATCACCGTCGAGTTATGGGGAGATGGCACCATTTTCCTCTAAAAGAAAACAGGATAGGCGGTCTTGGAACCAGCTCTACGGTTTTAACAGAACAGCTTTCTCCTCCACCACGTTGCATTTGGAACACGTGCCATTCTTTGCATTCTTCATGTGATTTTATTCTAAAGATGACACTGTGAGACTGCTTTTAAGGGTGGGAGTGAACTTGCTCTGTTCTGCACGCCGGGTGTGGCCCTCCTGAAGCACTGACACCCTATGTGTGATTGCATGTGGAAAGTCATGTTCCAGGATGGATTGTAAGGGCAGGGAGCGCAGACCACATCTTGTCTCTGCTGCCTGTGACCCTGTCCTCCCCGGGGGAATCAGATGAGGGCCTGGCACATGGTAGGGATGCCACAGAACTGGGTTTCAACAGGGACCCCAGAGAAGCAGCACAACAAGAGTGGGTGGCCTTGGAGTTGATCTCTCTTCTTTAAATGTTTCCTTCCTTTTATATTTTCAATGTTCTTAGTTTTGAAACCTGGTTCATGAGAAAGAAGGAAAAACGAGAAATGGAAAAAGGGAGGGAAGAAGCTCAAGTTCAAAGTCAGATACATTGTCTAATCCTATTTCTATTCTCGCTCTGTCTAGTTTAGTTGCTGGAAGCAGTGAGGAAGTCCACACACGAAGGCATCATTTCTCACACAAGATTCTCTAGGCTGTTTCATGGGGTGTTCCTAGAAGTCCCCGGCAACGGCCTCCATAGCAGGACGAGTTTAGGACACTGCTTGCTGGTCTCCACGCTCGAGCCTCACAAGCGGCTGCAGCGCACTGAGCACTGGCGTCCCCCCGGAGTGACCAGTGGCTTGGGTTGGACGTTGTTTCTCAAACCTGTTGTCCAGGGTGTCCTTTTATTGAGGAACAGCTCAGGGACTGCATCACCCATGGCACAAAACCTCCTCAGCCAAAGCTGAGGCTTCTGCATGTGCAGTTTCTTCCTCAGATATGGGGGTCTTTGCAGCTCAGGAACTCCTCTCCTCTGTGGCTTTGTCTGCTGCCCCTAGAGTTCTAGTCTCTATCGCTTCAGAGGCCCTGAGAAATTAGCATGAAATGCTAAACCCCACAGCAGCCAGCTGAACAGACCCCTCCTGGCCAAAGGGACCCAAAAGAAACCTTGAAAACTGAATTCCAGCCACATGTGGTGGCTCACGCCTGTGATCCCAGCACTTTGGGAGGCTGAGGCAGGCAGATCACCTGAGGTCGAGAGTTCAAGTCCAACCTGGCCAACATGGTGAAACCCCGTCTCCACAAAAATACAAAAATTAACTGGGCATGGTGACGAGTGCCTGTAATCCCACGTACTCAGGAGGCTGAGGCAGGAGAATCATTTGAAACTGGGAGGCAGAGGTTGCAGTGAGCCGAGATTGTGCCACTGCACTCCAGCCTGGGCAACAGAGCGAGACTTTGTCTCAAAAACGAAAACCAACCAACTAAACAAAAAAGAGAACTGAGCTCCGTCCATGACGGGATGGGCGGTGGATATGCCTCATTCTGACCCTCCCTCGCTAACCACATAGGCTTGACTTTCCTCCCTAAGGGCAAGCATGACCCAGCCCTGCCAAAATCCTCCACACCTGGTATCAACCACCTGCCCGACACTTCTCTCCCTCTTGGAGATATCAATAAAACAAGCAACCAGGTTCCTTCCTGACGGGAGACTGCCGCCCCCAGAGTGGTTCTGGCTAGTCTGCGGAGGGTGTTCAGGGAGGGTTTCTGTGGCCTCTGCTTCATCTTTTGACTTCAGAGGCCCCAAAACTCCACCCTGGGCTCAAGGTATTCCCACCGCACTTTGAACACGGGTCCCATGGAGAGGCATGGAGCTCAGTTACACATGCGCATGCTTCTCCTTCCATGAGTATCCACAAATCCTCCTGCAGCTTATGTATTTGCCCACCCTGTCCCCACATAGATCCTGTCTGATTCTTCCCAGCCTCCGAGTGCCTGTTGCAGGCTTCTGGACCGAGCCAAGCCTTCCCAGCCTGTGGAACGGCCGCCCTGCCAGCTACAACCCTGGATGAGAAATAAAACCTTCCTTTCCAACTTAGGAACCTTGTCATCCTTCAAAGGCTGACAGACTGATGGGTTGTGTTACTCACACTTTCTATACATCTTTTCTAACTAATTTATTTTATGCGTTCTAGACAGGAATAATAGTGCCTCGAAGGGGCAAAAATTGGTTTATAGGGGGTAAAACCTTTACTTTCTCACATATGAAGCATGAGACTCAGTGCATATAATACATCAATAGATATATTTTGGGTCTATAATATCTGTGTGGGCAGCAATTGAGGGGAAAAGCTTACAGAAGCTCACTGGAGAGCAATGATGAAAAATAAGTTTGAGAAACACTGACCTATTTGTCAAATTATGAACAAAGCCTATTGGAACCTACCACTGTCATTGCATGTTCTTTGCTTTCTGTGGATATAAACACACACGTTGTGTTTATATTCAGCTGCTTTTTATTTTTTAAAAATGAGAATGCCGCAGCTTTTTTGTAGATGGCACATTTTGTCACGATGGAATGTTGCTGTAAGTGCCGTCTGGTGTGCTGGGCCTTTGTGTCCACTGTATTCAGTGGTAACATTTCTACTTCTGGTGTGATTTTGTTTGATTTCAGTGGAACACATTGGCCCATATCTTCAATCTTCTCTTCAGCGGGATACATTGACCCATCCCTTCAATCCTCTCTCATTACTTGATCTTGAGGAGTTTCTTGCAAACAACAGAGCTGTATTTTCTTTTGTAATTCAATCCACCCCTCAACCCTTCATTGTGAGTGTTCAGCCCACTCTCCTTTAGCTCAATAACTTGATAATGGATGGGCTGGGCTCTACCCCACCATATTTCATGTTTCCTGTTTATTGCACCATGTTTTTGCTGCTTCTTCCTCTTCTTGATTTGCAGTCTTGGTAACTTTTCTGCTTATTCTGTTGCTATGCTGTGACAACCTTAAGTTATGGCCTAGTTAGGAGAGCCGTGCCCCTTACCAGGTCAATCTGCCCACCCTGGCCCTTGACCACCTAAATTCATCATTTCTCCAAATTCCTGCATCTCCTACATCCCTGGGTTTTGCTAAAGCATTCTTTAATACTTAATTTGCTTGTAAGTTTGAGGAATAAAATACTCTAAGTTTGACGGCTTGAAATTCTGTCCCGACTTTTGTCTTTTCCTGTCTTGAGATTTCTGATTCAGTTGTCATTTGATAAGCTACTTCTTGATTATTTTCCTTATATAGAAAACAGGATGACATTCTCTCAAACTCCTCACATGTGCAGAATCACTTACATTTGTCCTGAAAGGTGATCCACATCATGGCTGGGGATGCAAAGTCTCAACTCACCATCGTCTTTTTTGATGCGCTGCTACCTTCAAGTTTCTAGTTCTATGAATGGGGAAACTATACTATAGAGAGCTGTCTGTATCAAACGGATGACACAAGACAGTCAGGGATGAATTATCCAGTGAAGTTCATGGGTAAAGAATTCTAAAAGTTTTCTGAGGAAGCAGAAATCAGGTTAGTATGTTAGAATAGGTTTAAGAAGAAGGTAAGATTTAAGCAGTTTTTGAGAGCGAGGAGGTGGAGAATTATACCAGTTAAGTGGGGTAATGTGAGCGAAAGCGGGGAGAGTACCTGGTAGGAGGAAGCCGTGATGAGTTGCAGGGTGGCAACAGGACCAGGCTGTAGATGGCGAGTTGGAGAGGCAGTTAGGAGCCAGATGCAAGTGGTCTTGCCTGACGTGCTTCGAACTTTCCAGCTGAATGCTGTGGCTGAGTCACCAATGGCTTTCAGATGGTGAAACACTTGATTGAAGTGGATTTTATTTGCTTTTAGATTTATTTCACTTTACTTTTATAATGTCATAATTAGATATGGTAATTGTAACAACTGAAACTACTCCATGGTATGTAAAGAAAACATCCATGGTCACCCCCGAGCCTCCCGCTGCCTGGTCAGTAACCCCTGCCTGCATCCCTTCCTGCTCTGACCACTCAGCTCAGTATGGAGCAGACACTCGTGGGAACTGTTTTTCTTCAGTAACACGCAAATGCAAATGGAGGGTTCTGAAATTCCCCCTTTTCCATAGAAAATGTGTTATGACCACCCTATATACCAATATGTAGTGGTTTAAGATATTCTTTTTAATAAAGTCACATTATATCCTATGGTATCTATATGCCATTATTATTCAACATCTGAATTAATTTTAAACAACAAACATGTTAATTTTAATAAATTAAATTAATATTAGACATGTTAATTTTAAACAAGGTATGTACCATCGCAGACTAGTGATCTTTTTTATTTATTTATTTTATTTATTATTTTTTTTTTTTTACTTTAAGTTCCGGGATACATGTGCAGAATGTGCAGGTTTGTTACATAGGCATACTTGTGCCATGGTGGTTTGCTGCACCTATCAACTCATCACCTAGGTTTTAAGCCCACACGCATTAGGTATTTGTCTATTGCTCTCCCTCCCCTTACCTCCCACCCCCTGACAGGCCACCATGTGTGATGTTCTCCTCCCTGTGACCATGTGTTCTCATTATTCAACTCCCACTTATGAGTGAGGACATACAGTGTTTGGTTTTCTGTTCCTATGTTAGTTTGCTAAGAATGATGGCTTCCAACTTCATCCATATCCCTGCAAAGGACATGATCTCAATATTTTTGATGGCTGCATAGTATTTCATGGTGTATGTGTGCCACATTTTTTTATTCAGTCTATCTTTGATGGGCATTTGGGTTGGTTCCGTGACTTTGCTATTGTGAATAGTGTCGCAGTAAACATACATGTGCATGTGTCTTTATAGCAGAATGATTTATGATTATTTGGATATATACCCAGTAATGGGATTGCTGGGTCAAATGGTATTTCTGGTTCTAGATCCTTGAGGAATCTCCATACTGTCTTCCACAACTGTTAAACTAATTTACACTTCCACCAACAGTGTAAAAGCGTTCCTGTTTCTCCACAGCCTCACCAGCATCTATTGTTTCTTGACTTTTTAATAATTGCCATTCTGACTGGCATGAGATGGTATCTCTTTGTGGTTTTGATTTGCATTTCTCTAATGACCAGCGATGTTGAGCTTTTTTTCATATGATTGTTGGCCGCATAGTTGTCTTCTTTTGAGAAGTGTCTGTTCATATCCTTTGCCCACTTTTTGATGGGATTGTTTGTTTTTCTCTTGTAAATTTGTTTGAGTTCCTTGTAGATTCTGGATATTAGACCTTTGTCAAGTGGGTAGATTGCAAAAATTTTCTCCCATTTTGTAGGTTGCTTATTCACTCTGATGCTAGTTTGTTTTGCTGTGCAGAAGTTCTTTAGTTTAATTAGATCCCATTTGTCAATTCTGGCTTTTGTTGTAATTGTTTTTGGTGTTTTAGTCATGAGTAATCTCATTTCTATCAAGCAAATTTCTGCAACTGGGAATGCTAGACTATAGGGAGGATGAATTTTAAATTTTAATTACTATCGTTCAATTATATCCCTGAAAGATTGTAGCAATTTTGAGACAGAAACTGTAGGTCTCTGAAAGGGGAACATTGGAGGCGAATCACAATTTGTCTCCTGTACATTTTTATCTCCTGAATGCTTGCTTCTCCAACTATGTTATAAGTTCATGATAGTAGAAACTATTTTTAAAATATCATAGCCATCGTAATGTGTCACAGGTAATGGAATCAGAAGATTGGTTGAGTGATAGTTATTTGCAGATTTGCTGGAAAGCTAGACCAGTCAGTAGGGTCTTAGAGCGCAAGGATTTTTGTCTGCAAGGCTTTCTTAGATCATTGTATATGTATTATTGGGTGGATTCAAGAACAATATCACCACTGATTACTCTTTCTCATATTTCCACTAAAAAATCTACTTAACAGCATGTCCAATAAGCACTGTCATGAAGAATGAACAACTATTAGCATATTTAAAACACAGAAGGATATAGGGATAGGCAGACAGATAGATAGATGATAATAATGATAGATAGATAGATAGATAGATAGATAATAGATAGATAGATGATAGATAGATAGATAGATAGATAGATAGATAGATAGATAGATAGATAGATAGATGATAGGTAGATAGATAATACATAGATGATAGATAGATAGATAGATAGATAGATAGATGATAGGTAGATAGATAATACATAGATGATAGATAGATAGATAGATAGATAGATAGATAGATAGATAGATAGATAGACAGACAGACAGATTGATTCAGCTTTTCAGGTAATTTTTTATTGCACAGAAAAATAAAGCTGCCATTCGAGTCAGCTGTTCCCAAATAACAATAAATATTTAGTCCACCTTTCTTAGCCTGTAGCCCAGGCATGAAATTTTTAAATGTCCTTTCCTTATTTGTAACTTAGAAAAGTTATGTTAACTTCTTGAATTTAAAATCAAGAAAACAAAACAAATCAGCAATATTTAAACAAACCAGCAAGAAACAAACCACAATGAACCAGAAATGACCACTGCTCTAGAATTCTTCGCAAGCTGCAGTGGGTAGCTGGTGTTTAGAGGCCAATGATCTACCCCTCTTAGGGGATCAGAGGACTCCCCGGCTCCAGGCCTGTATGTGTGTCCTTGGTAGTGTGAGTGCCTCACACTGATTTTATGTAACTTCTGTCTCCAAAAGCTACAGGGTGTACTTTCTTTTCAGCAAACATTCACAGGTGGTCTATTTTCCAGGCTTTTTCCTCAGAACATTTTCACACATGAAAGACGATGTCTAGAAGACTGAAATCTTGGTGTAAGCCACCTGGGTCTTCATGTGTCAAGTTGTTTTTTGACCTCCCATCAGCTGGAAGCACAGAACTGAAAGTTGAGCTAACTTAACTTCTTATTTTCGTTCTTCTAAATGCTTGCAGGTATACATATATATACACACACACACACACACACACATATATATGGTATTTAGTTTTCTGTTTCTTCATTAATTTGCTTAGGATAATGGCCTCCAGCTACATCCACTTTGCTGAAAAAGATATGATCTTATTCTTTTTATGGCTGCATAATATTTCATAGTGTGTATGTACCACATTTTTAAAAAGATTTAATTCACCATTGATGAATACCTGGGTTGATTCCTTGTCTTTGCTATTGTGAATAGTGCCTCCTGCAATAAACATATGGATGCACTTGCCTTTTTGGCAGACAATCTACGTCCTTTGTGTTTATACCCAATAATGGGATTGCTAGGTTGAACAGTAGTTCTATTTTTAGTTCTTTGAGAAATCTCCAAACTGCCTTCCACAGGGGCTGAATTAATTTGCATTCCCACCAACAGTGTATATGTATATATACTGTTATATATGTATATGTGTATATAGTGTTTATGTATATATACATATACATATATATACACACACACACACACACACACACACACGCTTTAAACAATTGCCAGAGTCAATGTAGGTATGTGTGTGTCTAGATGGGGACTTTTTTAGTCATTTTGCCTAGAACACTGAAAGCCATTTTAATCCATATAATCTCTTTCCATCTTAAAAAGTTATTTTTTCCCCATTGTCTTTTCAGTTACTGCTGTTCTTCTACTTCTTGTAATTTCTTCCTTCGGAGAGCTATGGCTGTTAAGTTGAGCCTTCATTTTCTACTCTCCACATACATCATGCTCTCTTTTTTAATCAGTTTTTTCTCACTGTCCATGTTCTCACCTTCTTAGAGACATGCTCCACTCTGTACTTTACAATCTGATTTAACTTTTTAAGGTGTAAATTCTGCTTCTGGTTTCCTCAAGTGCAGGAGATATCTTTTCTCTCAAAATTGTACTTTTTACCATTTCTGACTCATCTGTGTCTTTTAACGCCAGCCTGAAGGACGCTTCATGCCCTCAGTGTCTTCCCATGTCTACACTGTCTTTCAGAATGCTGCCTCTGCTTCCCAGGGACCGTGCGTTCTTACGTTTCTTTAAGAATATTAAATGATAAGGGAACATTTTCTTCTAATTCCTGTAGCAGCTTGTCCTCTGTTCTTTTTCCCTTGCATTTATCAACCAGCCCTCACTCCACCCACCTGCCCCCTGTGCTCTCCTTGACATTGCATTGTAGGAGCTGAGTGGGTGGAAAGAGTGACCAGCCCAGGATACGGAAAATAGAATTTTATCCCACTCAGAAAGTGATAATCTGTTTTCTGCCAGGTATCCACCCTGGATCTCTTGGCCCTGAGTTAGACAATAGAGAAGGCACAAGCAATGTTCTCATTTTCTCTTGGAGTGCTACATTTCCTATATATGGAGACAGATAGATCTTGAACAGTTTAAACTGGCTTTGGTTGAAATTCACCCAAGTGTCTGTATGTTTTCTTCATCTTCTATGTCTTCAATAATATTTTAATGTGATAAATCTAGGGAAAGCAAAAGAACGATAACAACATTTTAATGGAAAGTTGGAGAGGGTGAATCAATCTACTCGAATTTTGGTCTCTTTCCCAGACTTCCTTGTAATACTTCTTGGTTATTCGCACTGAATTATTTTCCAAAATTAAAACCACGTCCAGAAGAGACCACAACTTGCTTTAGGCCATCTGCTTGTGGACATCTGTTTGATGCCCTGTATCCCTAGTCTGAAATTCTCCATGAGCGTCCTCCTGCTGAGTTAGGCTTTTTCCTTTTGATAGCAATCAGCACGTTCCCACTCACCAGCCTCCCAATCTCTTCCCTCTCATCTAACAAGAGATAGGGGAATCAAAAGAATCACTCAATAGGCTTATCTTCTCTTGCTGTTCCATTTTCCTTCATTGCACATTCAAAGCTCTCCTTCTGGGGCCACTCCTTCTAATCCAGAGACAACTTGTGGGGTAACCAGAAGGGCTCCCATCCATGCTCCTTCTGTGTCCAACCTAATGAAGAGCTTGCTGAACAGACCTTGGGGGGCACTCAGCATCTATTCTCAGTCACAGAGTTTCCACTGGGACACAGAGAGTAATGACCCCTAAGAAATAAAGACTGGCCCTGTCCCTAATTCTGACAGAGCTCAAGAATTTTCCCTGAAGTTGCCTTAAATCAGTGGCTGTCAGCCAGGATGAAAGGATGTATTCACAAGAAAAGCAGTGCTCAAATATCAACTCTCTTTGGGTTCTCCTTGAATTTACAACCACCCTACAACTGGACGTCTTCTGAATACCCGAAACATCTTCCTTTGTGTATAAGGGTGAGTCCTGCTGAGTTGCGCCTGGGCATGAGGACCCTACTGACTCCTGTCCCCACAGGGGCCAAAGTGCCATGTCTTGTTTTCCTACATATGGAGACAGATAGATATTGAACACTCAGCCTGGATGCAGGTGGAATCTGTCAAGCCAGGTGCCCATGGACTCCTGGGTCCCCCTTGTCTTCCAGGAAAACCTGCCCTTCTGCACTGTCACTCCTGAGACAGTTGCTAAGAAATGATGTTGAAGCTAAACTATGAACCTTTCACAGCAAGTCTTTTCAGAATGTTTTAAACAGAATGCAAAGGGCTTTTATCAGAGATTTATTCAGCTGGTTGATAAGCAGTTCTATCACAAAAATGCCCACCAGTAACTGCAGCCAGCAGAATAGTCTAGGGCACAATGCTATGGCAACTCCTAGCCTGAAACCTCAGTGGATTTAAACAACTGAGTTTTCTTTCTAAAGCATTGGTACTACGTGTACAAGGTGGATAGGTGAGGGGTTGGGGGGGATGGGTACAACCTCTGCTCATGCTGGTCACCCAGGAGCCTGGGCTCACAGAGGCCCCACCTCTGCACATGCTCCCTGGGATGCAGGCAAGGAAGCTGTGACCCCCACGCACCAGCTCTTAGAATGTCCACATGGAAGCAACACACACCACCTCCACTGGAATCTCTCCCAACCAGCACAAGTCCCCTGTACATCCCTGACTTCCGAGAGACAGGAAGTGAAGTCCCGCAGGAGTCCCCAAAGAGAGGAACTGGAATGTTACTGTGAACTGTTCGATGGCTCCAGAAGCAATCAAACCACAGTCCACGGTAGAATGACCGCCCTTGTCAGAATAGACACATGAGAGAAAATGAGGTCGCCAGTGAGAAAAACTGCAAACAGTGTTAGAGCCCTCAGCAAAGGACAGTGAAAAAACCACACTATCAGAAAAAGATGTCTATCTCACTCCATGATTATCAAAATTAAACTTCCCATAACTTTTGATTTACTGCTGCTTGATAGTAACCTGTGGTTTCAGGCATCTAACCATGTTGTTGTTTTTGCCTTTTGATTTGTTTGGTGAGAAACATTTTGCAAAATGGAACTTTCCGGAAGTTGAATAGGCGCCCTGTCCTCTGGCTCCACTCATCCAACTGCGCTCTCCTAAGTGGAACTTCAGAAACACTAACTAGCGTGTTTTAATTACAGGATTTAAGAGATACGCACTGGAAATCTGTTATCCGGCTAGTTAGTGGGAGTATCAGATTAATGGAATATGATAACTAATTTGTATTCTACAAGGGTTTTATTTTAAGGACGTATTTAAGAAGCTATTGTGTTTGTGTGATATGATCAGATGTAATACTTTTTTAAATTTTTATAGAGATGAACCAATTTTGGGCAAAAATATCGCATAGACTGTGTGTCCCACACACCAACCAAGAGAGCATCTGAAATGAGGATGCGAGTGATCACTGACTCTCACCCTGTTCTAGACGGGGCATCCACAACTTTAAACACTGATCTTGATGGGATGCAGAGAGGAAGAAAGGGTATTTTCAGGCCAGGGTAACTGGGAAGGACTTAAATTTATAGGGACAAGATTGCTGGCTTCAATGGTGAATTATATCACTGAGAACCTGGAAACTTTACGGAATTAATTACTCTGTTGTTTTAGAGATGACCGCTTATATTTACCAAAGCCTAGAGGCACTTTCAGTTCTACTAGGTAGTTCTTTAAAGAATAAAGCTACTTTTTGTCATTCTGTAAATCTCAAGAGGAGTGTCTCCTCTTTTTGTATCGTTTTGGCCACGCAGTTGAAGAATTTTCCTTCAAACCTGATTATTCTTTTCTTTTTCTTTTTTTTTTTTTTTTTTTGAGACAGAGTCTTGCTCTGTCGCCCAGGCTGGAGTGCAGTGGCCGGATCTCAGCTCACTGCAAGCTCCGTCTCCCGGGTTCCCGCCATTCTCCTGCCTCAGCCTCCCGAGTAGCTGGGACTACAGGCGCCCGCCACCTCGCCCGGCTAGTTTTTTGTATTTCTTAGTAGAGACGGGGTTTCGCCGTGTTAGCCAGGATGGTCTCGATCTCCTGACCTTGTGATCCGCCCGTCTCGGCCTCCCAAAGTGCTGGGATTACAGGCTTGATATTCTTTTCTTAAAAATGCTCCCTCTGTAAGAGGGTGAAAGGAGAGGAGAGCAGGACTTTATTCCAATTTTCCGGACAAGGCGGGAAAATTTTGCCTTTAAGCAGAGTTTAAAAAGAGGAATTAAACAGACAATATGTCAGAGGACACGTTCGAGAAAGTTGCAAGTCTAAGGAAGAAATCGGAAGGTGATCCCTTGAACACCCTGCAGTTTGGAAGGAGAGACGATGGTCTTCAGGGAAGTCTGAAGTTTACTCTGCAACGGAGGCTCTCCTTGTGATCCAGCCGAAAGTTCGGTCTTAATGAGGGCAAAAGACTTAAAAGGAGACCCAGCCAAGGATTCTGAGCCAGCCAGGAAACCATAATGCTATAATTTCTGACAGTGTGACAAGTGGCAACCTCCCTTTTTTGAGCATGTACAAAAATAGAAATTGCAGTACTTGCCTTCCAAGACTTCAGAGGTGTTGGCTAATGAATTGCTGTTAGCAGATGCCACGCAAAGATGTTGAGCTTCAATGGACTTGCTTTGATTTTTGGCCTGGGATGTTTTTACGTTGAAGCAGAACTCAGCTAGATGAGAATCTATGCAAACAAGACCTGTCAGAAGGCGTTGGCAAAGTCTGTGCCAACCACAGCCCACGGCTTTCCCGGCTTTCCCGAGGTCATTATCACCCCCGGCCGGCCTTCGGGAATTTTCCCAACCCCAGAGACTCTGACTCATTTCCTTTTTGAAGCTCATTCCTCCGTTCATGTCAATGAACGGAATGAACTGCAAACTTCATGTCCTGTCCCCATGGAGTAATGTGGAAGAGCAGGGACCTGCAACCTTCGGTTCTCCCTCCACCACCCAGCACTCATTTCACAGGCATTTCAGTTCGTTTCTCAGAGGGCAGAGTGACTGGTGCTAGTTCCTTAGGAAGACCACAGGGAAAAATAAAGTGGGAGGAAGTCATGAAAGAATGCCAGTGCCTTGTGCTATGTCACCTTTAAAAAGTCTTAAATCCCAATTCTACTCCAGATAAACATATCACCAAACAGATAAGGTGAACAGACAATACGGGATGCTCATTTTATAGATCAGGAAACTGGAGGTGAACAGACAATATGGGATGCTCATTTTATAGATGAGGAAACTGGGACATGAAAAGGTGATGGGGAAACTTACGTCTGTGCCCCATTCGAATACTAAGTCAGTTGAGGGAGATTAAATGTCCCGGCCTGGCATTGTTATTTATGCATATGCTGCTGATGCTGTGCAGACGTGATGCTAGAAAAATGGGGACTGACTTCCGTTGATTGTTGTTGCCCTTGCTGTTGTTAATTTGCCTTAAAAGAGGGGCGGGAAATGCTGGGAAGCTCTCATGAGGCCGCCAGGCTGGCTCACCCAGGCAGGGGTCTTTGGTCCTGGTGGCCAGGCAGCCCCTTCCTATGGTGACTCCCGGGCGGTCCCTCCTGCGGTGACTTCGTGGTGACTCCCAGATGTCAGGCCTGATGGCGTCTCTGTACTTCGTCCTCCTTGTCACCAGTAGAATCCACTCCATCCCCACCAGGGCCCCTCCCAGGTAGACAGAAGGACCAGAGGCAGGAGCCAGTGGGGAATGAATGCATTGGAAGAAGCAGGTCTACCCGCCATGAGGGGTACAGGGTTGGCAGCAGAAGCCCCGTGCCCAGCGAAGGGACATGAGAAACAAGTGTGTGCAAGGACCGCAAGAGACCCAGCACCAGACGGGTGTGGCCTGGCTGCAGGTCTGTGAGGTCAAAGCCTAAGTTACTGCAGCCAACACAGACCTCAAGTGGACAGGTTCATGGCGTGCGTCTGAAGGGAAGATGGGTGAGCTCGGGTGCCACTGAGGTAGCAGAGGGGGAAACCAGGCCTGACCCCAAGTGGAGTGTGTCTTCCCAGCTTTGCCGTGGGAGCGAGAGGGAGCAGTGACTTTTCCTTAGAGTCCATCCAGTGAGTGCACAGCGTCTTCCTCCTGAAGGGCTGGCAGGGAAGGAACGCTTCCGGAGGATGGAGGGGAAAAAACTTTTCCTCAACCACCCCCAGTAGGTAGCAGGGCCATTGAAAATCATAGTTTTAAGTTCGTTCTCCCATGCAAACAGCATTATCTGATTGCCACGCTCTGAGTTTCACCAGAGGTGGCTTCGTGGCCTCTGGAATGTGGCTCTCTGCAAGCACACAGGTCAAATAAAAGTTGAATCCAAGTTTATTTGTTTCGGCTAACTTATGGCAGCCTTTGGCCACAGTCCATTACATTTCCGGTGGAAAGGAAGCAAAGACCGCTTTTAAGACTTTGGTAACGTTGCTTCACGTTCGAGATGTTTCTTTCAGGGACGCCTCGTGCCATTCCCCATGGCCCTGGCGGGGACGTGATGTTTCCCATTTTGGAGGTCGGTGAAGCTGAGCAAGAGGGAGACCAGGGCGCCTCCAGGACCTCCCAGTGGAGCTGGGCCTTCCCAAAGCATTAGCACACAGCCCCTGTCTCCCCACCCCATCCTTGTCTGGGCTCCATTGTGGACACCAACCAAGGTTCCCCAATCATCCCCAAAAACCATGAGTGACCCTCATATCTGAGGCACCCCCCATCAGGGGCCTTGGCAAGCGGGATCCTTGTCATGAAACCCCTCACATGGAGGACAGATGCAAGAAAACAATGAACTGATTTATTGGGCTAAAATTCAATTTCCCTCTGCTTCATTGATTTCGTACTTGTTATAATTACGGAAAATTCTTTTAAACAGCCTATAAAAAGATGCTGTTTCATCTGAGTGGGAACAAGGTCCTATTTGGAGCCGCTGGTAATCAGCTGTTCTGCTCCCAGCCCCATCCCACGGGCTGGTGGTAGGAAGAGCACGTCATGCCGCCCCCG
>NW_012109696.1:5032270-5035201 GCF_000951045.1 Mandrillus leucophaeus | reverse complement strand
CAGGGTGGAAAGCTAGGCGCGCTTCTTACCAATGATCCAAGCAGCCGCCCAGGACTGCCTTGTCAGAATTAATTGTTGTCTAGAATGTTATTAGTTGAAACACTAAATTTGCTCTGAGGGTAAAGTTCCTTCTTAATGAACTGCAATTCTTGCTCAACCCCCCCCCGCCTCCCAGGCATTTCTCATCAATGTGATAACATCAGCCCAGGTGCTGCAACAGTCTTTAAAAATCGTAAATCTTAACCTGTCACTGAAGAGAAGGGGAGAAGAAAGGTTAAACAAGTTTCTGGAAGACGCTTTCCCAGGTGTTATTTTGCAAGTAGAGGGCTAATTGATGGTTCTGCCATCATAGTTACAACTGATAACCATCATGTAAACACTCCCTACTCTCCAGGGAACATTCTCAGGTTGTCCCAGGGGTGCACCTCACCTCCCACCCCCCACTGGATTTAGTGGTCTCCCTCACACACAGACAGCACCCCTGGATGTCCTGATTGCTTTGAAGTGTCCAGTGCTAGCATCTGATAGGATCCCAAGGTAAAGGAATATCCACACTGTCAACAGAAATCTTGATTTATTTTTAATATTTATTTATTATGTATTCATTTATTTGAGATGGAATCTTGCTCTGTCACTCAGCCTGGAGGGCAGTGGAACAATCTCAGCTCATTGCAACCTCCACCTCCCAGGTTCAAGTGATTCTCTTGCCTCAGCCTCCGGAGTAGCTGGAATTACAGGTATGCGCCATCATATCCAACTAATTTTTGTATTTTTAGTAGAGATGGGGTTTCTCCATGTTGGCCAGGCTGGTCTCGAACTCCTGACCTCAGGTGATTCACCCACCTCAGTCTCCCAAAGTGCTGGGATTACAGGCATGAGCTGCCTCGCCCGGCCTATAAACACATCTAAGTGGCCGAAATTAAGTAAAGCATTCATCTCCTGTGTGCTGTGCCAAGATCACATCCAGGGATGGCGGCTCTCTCAGAAACAACAGGTCTATTAGGCAACAACCTGGAGGAACCCCAATTTACTCTTAGGATGTCTCATCTTTCCACATCCCAAGTTAGCTTCTAAAAGGGCTTAAGATCTGTTTCTTTCTGATTTTAAGGCCAATAAATCTTTTTGCAAGATGTAAAAGGAAAGGAAAGCTTTTCCATGGCCACGTCCTGGAAGCAGAGAAAAGAATTTAACTTGCAGCCTCTCATCTCATTTTCCAGCCTTCCCCTCACACAGCCCTGGGCCGTGCACTCGGACCGTGGGTAATGTAATTGGATTCTGGGGCTGAGGGTGGGAGAAGAGCGATAAAGCTGGGTGAGAATCTTCACACAAAAGCACACAGCCCATTTACATTTTCATTGGTTTCACAAAAAGAAAATATAGAGCCAGTAGAGTTTTTCTAATTTTTGCCATCATTGAAAAATTAGCATTTGCCTCCATAAAGACCATTGTGATTGTATCCCTGTGATATGGTTCCTAACACAGGAGTCTGGAGCACCAAGAAAATAAAAATTAAAGATGGTAATAACATTTTCATTTTCTCCTTTATATTTTTGTAACCTGGTTTTAACTGCATTTAGCTGCATTTGCTTGGGGATTTTTTTCTTATAAAAATAGCATTATGTGTGACATTCAGATTTCCATAAAAAGTGATTAAAACCACAGTGTCTTTGATGATATGTATTTGAAATTTATAAGTAACACCAACATGAATAGCTCCTGAAGCAACAATGGGTAGAAATAAGTCATGTCAGATTTCACTCACCATTCAGCTAAATTGTTTTTCTGTTTTACCATTTGTAAACTAAGGAGTAAATAATTGCCTATTTCAATAAGATGGGAATATCTGCATCCTTGATCTAACTGTCGTGCAATGTTTGACCCAGAACAATCCGCCATCTTTTCAAGAAGGCCCAGGACTTGCTGTGACCAAGCCCGGCTCCCCCATGTGGGGGAACCAGGGTCTGTCTCTTATACACATCTAGATGTGTATAAGAGACAGGCTCCCAGCCCCATCCCACGGGCTGGTGGTAGGAAGAGCACGTCATGCCGCCCCCGCTCACACTGACGTGCAGCTCACATACTCTCCGCATGCCGTGTTAATTGACTTACCTTCCCAGGATCACCTCCAGACTTCCAAATTTAGCAATCTTTAACTTAAGCACAGCTTCTTAGAGTCATAGCCCTACCTTAATGATGCAAAAAAAAAAAAAAAAAAGGCAGCCCATTAAACATAATCAGATGCCTATCTGCAACCTGAGCTATGTAGCTGACAGCTTAGAATGAAAGACGGTACATGACTCTCGACAAGATGTGCACACAAAGCACGCTTGTTACGGTTCCTTACAAACAGGGACAGCCGATTACATCTTTCCAATAAACCCGAGTTTCATCGCCAGACTACCACACAATGCGAAACACCCGACCCTCTCTAATAACTGGGCTAATGAAGAGGCGTCCGGGTGGCAGGAGGGGCCAGGAACAGAATATCAGAGATGTGCAGGTCACAGCTGAGGTTGCGAGCGGAGCTGAGACAGCTGGTTTAATCGGGTCTGTTATCCCTATGTGTTTTTTAGGAATGCTAAATTGAACCCAGATTTTACAGGATGAAAATCACATTCACCACTTAACGGAGCGACTTGGAACTTGGGTGTGTCTTCCGCGGCTCCCCAGCCTCTCTCTTTTCTGGAAATACTAACGACTGTTGGGAACTCAGTTCCATCTTCATCTCTCCCATCAGTATGGGTGGGGCGGGTGCAGCTGGGAAACTTAGCTCCCAGGGTGGAAAGCTAGGCGCGCTTCTTACCAATGATCCAAGCAGCCGCCCAGGACTGCCTTGTCAGAATTAATTGTTGTCTAGAATGTTATTAGTTGAAACACTAAATTTGCTCTGAGGGTAAAGTTCCTTCTTAATGAACTGCAATTCTTGCTCAA
>NW_012109696.1:5027439-5029870 GCF_000951045.1 Mandrillus leucophaeus | reverse complement strand
CAAGAAGGCCCAGGACTTGCTGTGACCAAGCCCGGCTCCCCCATGTGGGGGAACCAGGGTAACTCTTGAACTTTAGAGTGAGAAAGAAAAAAAAAAAAGACGTTTGGATAATATGTATTCCTGTAGCTCTCACTGTCTCTCATTTTGTCTCTGGAATTCATTCTCGATTTATCACATGGATCTCCTCACATCAGCTCATTTTATACATAAGGCCTCCTCCTGAAAAGTCATGATTAAAAGTTTTAATTTTTAAAAAATAGCTGACTCTTGGTATTCTCATCTTCTCAAGAGCAGAGTGCTTTGTAAACACACCAACCATTTTTACAAAATCAACCTACATGTGGACTAATTCGCTAACAGAGTGAGCTCAAAGGTAAGAACTGAAAACAATTACAGGACCAGTCTCATGAAGTGTTCAGGTCAGTGCTGAGCAGATCTGTAAGGTGAGGTCACCGAAGTCATTAGTAGCTTACAATCGGAAATGAAACCTATGCAATCTTTGAGATTCTCTCCTTACAAAAGCACAATAAAAACCCACTGCCAAAGGGATTCGGCAAAATGTAAGCTTTCTCTAGTAAAGGAGTGTGTATGATAAAGCGAACTAACGCTTGAAGAGATGGCCAGATCTTTGGGGTGGAAGAAGGATCATGTTCTAAACGGGAAGGGACAATTTTCACTTGAATAAATGGTTTGTGAACAATCGTTTTCAGTGCATTAGGGCCAATGCAGTTTTGCGGCTTCTTACACTTACTGCTTCAACCTGTTTAATAAAACGTGTTTGTGTTTTGAAGAGTGTGTAAGTAATGAACCCATTTTACAAGCTCTCTGAAAGTGCTGGGGCCAACCTCCCCTATTAGATGGCTCTGAGGCCTCGTGTTTTTTTCTCCCTCGAAGATAAGGATCTGTGCACCTGCTTACAGTGTCAGCACCCAGGGAAGACCAAGCCGATGCTTGTTTCTCACCTCTGCCACCTCCACTGGACTCCTGGGTTAACCCCACTGCAGACAGTGGCAAGGAGGAGTAACTCAGCCATGACCCTGCCCAGCTCTGGCTAGGCTCTGGCAGACCCCTGCTTAGATGGAGTCCATGCTGTTGGGCAGGACGCAGGCCTTTCCTGGATGGCGCCAGGTGCCTGCCCATTCCTCCCAGACCCTGCCCATCTTTGCCACTTGTTAGTTCCTCAGATAGACTCACTTTTTTTAACTTAATAAAGTTAATGTAAGACAAAACTTCATGTTTAGTGTAACCAGAATTGTTTGCTGTCTCTAAATACAAGTATATTTTTTAAAAAAGCAAGCTACTAAATTCTGAAATTAAAATTATCAGTAACTTACATGGAATAATGAATTGAAACCATTGATAAAAACGTTCCTCATTGAGGAATGTCATAATAAAGAGTGATTTGGCCTAATGTCTAGTTTAAAAAGGTGCAGTCCTATGTCAATCAAAGCCTGATATTTCTGTCTTTTTCCTTTTTTTTTTTTTTTTTTGATTTGAGACAATGTCTCAGTCTGTTGCCCAGGCTGGAATGCAGTAGTGCAATAATGGCTCACTGTGGCCTCCGCCTCCCAGGCTCAGATGATCCTCGATCCTCCTACCTCAGCCTCCCAAGTAGGTGGGGCTACAGGCATGCACCACCACACCTGGCTAATTTTTCTATTTCTTTTGTAGAAACGGGGTCTCACTATGTTGCCCAGGCTGATCTCAAACTGTGGCTCAAGCAACCTGCCAACTTTGGCCTCACAAAGTGTGGGAATACAGGTGTGAGCCATGGCGCCTCACCTAATGTTTCTGTCTCGTTTGGGGCGTTTGTCTTTCTGTTCACTGTGGAGAGTAATGGCTGTCCCCAACACCGGGGCAGGTGGCACTTTTCATGCAGAATTGCACACCTCCCAGCTCACACCAGGACTCGGTCCTGCTGCAGATTCTGAGTTCTTTCTCCTTCTCTTCATGGAAGGGTTACTCAGCGACCCAGCAGAACTCTCTGCAGTTCACCCTCTGTAAAGGTTCTCCCACCCTCATTGCTACACAGTTCCTGACCCTGAACCCTAAATTCGGGCATGTTTGCATCCTTGGGAGAACTTGCATAGCCACCCGCTTCAACACCCCCACACACTTCCTAAACCAGGGGAGCCCAGAAGTCTAAACATTTTTTCTAACAATAAATCAATGTAATTGTACAATCTTCAGTGTAATGAAGCCCAGGAGCTGGGCAATGATGACCCAGGTTCTAGGAGGTCTTCCTCACACCTTTCTACTGCCTCCCTCCCAGTCCTCCTTCCTCCCCTTCTCTCTTTCTGTCCCTCCCGCTCTCTCCCCTTCTCAGAAAAGAATGGATCTGATTATCTGGCCATGCCATCATGCAAAGCACAGGCTTCCCCTGGGCTGCTCATCTCTGCCTATAACCACATCTCACCCTGCAAACCTCGGC
>NW_012109696.1:5023357-5026024 GCF_000951045.1 Mandrillus leucophaeus | reverse complement strand
AGGATCTGTGCACCTGCTTACAATGTCAGCACCCAGGGAAGACCAAGCCGATGCTTGTTTCTCACCTCTGCCACCTCCACTGGACTCCTGGGTTAACCCCACTGCAGACAGTGGCAAGGAGGAGTAACTCAGCCATGACCCTGCCCAGCTCTGGCTAGGCTCTGGCAGACCCCTGCTTAGATGGAGTCCATGCTGTTGGGCAGGACGCAGGCCTTTCCTGGATGGCGCCAGGTGCCTGCCCATTCCTCCCAGACCCTGCCCATCTTTGCCACTTGTTAGTTCCTCAGATAGACTCACTTTTTTTAACTTAATAAAGTTAATGTAAGACAAAACTTCATGTTTAGTGTAACCAGAATTGTTTGCTGTCTCTAAATACAAGTATATTTTTTAAGAAAGCAAGCTACTAAATTCTGAAATTAAAATTATCAGTAACTTACATGGAATAATGAATTGAAACCATTGATAAAAACGTTCCTCATTGAGGAATGTCATAATAAAGAGTGATTTGGCCTAATGTCTAGTTTAAAAAGGTGCAGTCCTATGTCAATCAAAGCCTGATATTTCTGTCTTTTTCCTTTTTTTTTTTTTTTTTTGATTTGAGACAATGTCTCAGTCTGTTGCCCAGGCTGGAATGCAGTAGTGCAATAATGGCTCA
The DNA here is from genome assembly GCF_000951045.1 of Mandrillus leucophaeus. Classification (NCBI taxonomy): domain Eukaryota; kingdom Metazoa; phylum Chordata; class Mammalia; order Primates; family Cercopithecidae; genus Mandrillus; species Mandrillus leucophaeus. Next base: position 5,025,369 of record NW_012109696.1, on the reverse strand, counting down.
CTGTGGCCTCCGCCTCCCAGGCTCAGATGATCCTCGATCCTCCTACCTCAGCCTCCCAAGTAGGTGGGGCTACAGGCATGCACCACCACACCTGGCTAATTTTTCTATTTCTTTTGTAGAAACGGGGTCTCACTATGTTGCCCAGGCTGATCTCAAACTGTGGCTCAAGCAACCTGCCAACTTTGGCCTCACAAAGTGTGGGAATACAGGTGTGAGCCATGGCGCCTCACCTAATGTTTCTGTCTCGTTTGGGGCGTTTGTCTTTCTGTTCACTGTGGAGAGTAATGGCTGTCCCCAACACCGGGGCAGGTGGCACTTTTCATGCAGAATTGCACACCTCCCAGCTCACACCAGGACTCGGTCCTGCTGCAGATTCTGAGTTCTTTCTCCTTCTCTTCATGGAAGGGTTACTCAGCGACCCAGCAGAACTCTCTGCAGTTCACCCTCTGTAAAGGTTCTCCCACCCTCATTGCTACACAGTTCCTGACCCTGAACCCTAAATTCGGGCATGTTTGCATCCTTGGGAGAACTTGCATAGCCACCCGCTTCAACACCCCCACACACTTCCTAAACCAGGGGAGCCCAGAAGTCTAAACATTTTTTCTAACAATAAATCAATGTAATTGTACAATCTTCAGTGTAATGAAGCCCAGGAGCTGGGCAATGATGACCCAGGTTCTAGGAGGTCTTCCTCACACCTTTCTACTGCCTCCCTCCCAGTCCTCCTTCCTCCCCTTCTCTCTTTCTGTCCCTCCCGCTCTCTCCCCTTCTCAGAAAAGAATGGATCTGATTATCTGGCCATGCCATCATGCAAAGCACAGGCTTCCCCTGGGCTGCTCATCTCTGCCTATAACCACATCTCACCCTGCAAACCTCGGCGAGTCAAACAGCACAAATTCCTGAAAAGGACCACATCACTTCAAGTTGTCTTACACAGCTTGTCTGGCATGCATCTGCCAAAGTATCATCCAAAAATATGTAGAACAAAAGAACAGCAGAATCTTTGACTGGGTAACTTTAATGTAGCAAAATATTTACATTAAAAACAAATCATTTGACCACGCTAACAAAGTCAGACCCCCCAAATGTTTCTTTTTTTTTTTTAATCGTCTAGGCATGCATAAACTTCTTATAATTGGCTAGTGAACAGAAATTGTTGATAGGTGTGGCCAATCCCATCCCAATTGTAAAGAAAACCCAAGACTCTAGCATTCCAGGGCTGAGCCACTAAATGCCAGGTGCTGTGCTACCTGCCTCCCCCTGTGGGCATCCACCTGAGCCTTGGGACCCTTAAGCTTGTATTCCATTACTCAAATATTAAGGGTAGGCAGGGACATCTTTGATGTAACTTTTGAGTCAGAAGCTCAAAGGAAACACAACTTTGCAAAATACTTTTCAGCCTCTTTTGGTGCTTAAATTCATGTTTACCAAAATCACTGTGAACCTAGGAAATTTTTTAATACGTTTGTGAGTTAAGAAGTTCTAAGCTTGACACAAGTACTAACGAGCTCACTTTGATTTGATCAAATCACCAGAAACGCTCCTCTGTGTGCATGTGGATTGCCCAAACACCTTTCACTAAGATAAAAAGGCATTTGTAACTAACTGCCCATATTGTGCACACCCCAGAAATAGTGTGTTTCACTGGGTTTACAGAGATTTAAAATCCAAAGTCTCTAGTAAAGTTTTCACTGTATTTGATCTCACTCTAATTTGAGATAGAGAGGGAGGAAGGAAAAGATGAGTAAAAGAAGGTCACTTTTATCTGAGGAACTCTCCCATCATTCAGCGTCACATCCCGTGTGCTAAACCGGGCTTCACTTAGGGACAGTCGCACACCTGGGAAAATGCTGAGACGGCCACAAAAGGACAAGGATGGGAAGTTTTCTCAGAACAGAGAGGAGCAGAAGAAGGCTGGGCTGTGACAGGGCAGGGACGCCCCAGGAGGACAAGAGAACTTTGTTTCATAGTTTTTAAGTTTATCAGCATTGTAAAGTTGGGTTTTTTGTTTT
>NW_012109696.1:5016802-5022857 GCF_000951045.1 Mandrillus leucophaeus | reverse complement strand
CTTTTGAGGTTTATAAGATTGTTACCAGCACAGTATACAGATATATGCTCGATATGTTTTCTTTCGAGAAAACAAAATTACTACATTTAATTTCCTCCCAAGTTTGGTTTTGGTCTTTTTGTCCCCCATCGTGTTCAGGAAGTCTTGAGAAGTGAGAAATTAGAGAGAGCAGCCAGAGGTGTTCGCTCAACATATAGCCTCATGCTTGGGGACTTTTTGCTTTAATAAAAGGAAATTCTGCTTTCAGATTGATGTCTGTGGGGAGTTAATTCTCTTTTTCTCCCAAAACTAAATTTATCTGTTTTTGGCATAAGACAAGGGATTTAAGGAACAAGTGAAATAAAATGTAATCACACAAATATACACCACGAAAGACTATCATTTTTAACTCAGAATATGATATTTTCCTTTATTCTTTAAAAAACAATGAATGCGTTGCCAATAGTATTAAAAGAAGTCACAAAAAATTGCACACTCAAGTTGATAGTTTTTAGAATTCAAATATTATCTCAGAGGAAAAGAACAACTGCGGAAATGCTCTTCAACATCTCCTTAAATCAGTATTTGTGTTCTCCCTCTCACTGACATAAACGTCTCTAAAACAGCGAAAATCATATAATGTTAAACATATTTTCTTTTCGATGAAACCTGAATTGTTTTAAGTCATTTGGAGGCATGGGTTATGTCTTTCAGGGACTAGAAAAAGGTATTTATTTGCCTAGAAACCACACTAGGCCAAAATCTCACCGTGAGTGATGGACGCACCTCCCCTGCCCGCCCTGGAGCCACTCACTCTCACCAGGAGGCGATCAAGGCTGCGCTGCATCCGGGAGCCTCCAGCTCTGCTCTGGGGGGAGGGAGTGCGCCCCCGTGAGCCTGCACGCTGCATCACTCAAACTGTTTCACCCTCGACTGGAAGGGCGTGACCCTCTTCAACTTAGTACTGCTCTGTCGAGGGAAAGCATCTCATTTTATTAACAGAAGAAGATAAACTATAGTCTGTGACTTCTGCTTAAAGTAGTATTTCAACAGCTGTTCCTTTCTAATACATTGTCTTTATTTTTACAACTATTTCCCAATCGGAAATACCTTGCAGTGTCAGCAATGAATAAGAGTTACCAGAGGGAATGCCTTGTATAGAGGGAAGAAAAAGTAATAATTCAGACATAAAAAGGAAATTCAACATTTGTCTAATAAGCTGGTAATAGAGAATTCCACGATATTGGATGAGCCAATGTATAGTGGCTAAAATGTCTATCTCAAAGTCTGAGGAAATAATTTATTCCAAACGCTTCATGATTTTATGATTTTCTTCCCATTATTAACCAAAGGATCCCTGTAATTTTGACAACATTTTACCTTTAATAATAGTTACCCAAGTTAAAAAGGCTTTAACTTTATAAATCATCAAAGGCGAGTTATGCACAGTTTCCATGAGAGGAGGCGACAGGCAGGCAGATTCGTATCTCTGCATCGCACGGTGTCAGACCTGCCATACAGACCAGACATGAGGTGAGAATAGAAAGCCCAGGACCAAAGTAAAACATGCATTGAGTCATCGGTAGAGTTCGCTTCTCAAATCGCTACCTTAAGCAATGGATTGTTCATAAATAACATTTGATTTACCATCTGCCTGAAGACAAAATTTGATTCACATCTCATACTGTATGCCAGAGAGAACTGCAAATTAGCCGGACCTGGTGGTGTGCAACCATAGTCCCAGCTACTCGGGAGGCTGAGGTGGGAGGATCGCTTGAACCCAGCAGTTGAGGATGCAGTGAGCCACGATCGTGCCACCACGTTGCAGCCTGGGCAATAGAGTGAGAGCCTGTCTCTAAAAACATAAAAATAGAAAGGACTGCAAATTTATGAGAGATCTTAATTTGCCAGAAACGTGTGGATTGATTCCACCCTAACACAGGAGTGGAGATAAACGTCTATGATTGAAAATTCAAAAGCAATGAAATATTTAAAAATGCAATTACAATTTTTTAAATGTTTATGGTAAAAATAAACCACCGTAATGAAATTCGAAAGATAAGTAGTAAACCGAGAGAAGAAATGGTTTCTATGCATATTTCAGCAAAGTGGGTAATATTCTGAATGGAAGAAAGAGTTTTGAAGAATGGAGAACAAAAAGACCAGAAACTTATAGGAAAATAGGCAAAAGACCAGGTATGCTCACATTCATTCAATGTCATTTAAAACTCCCTCCCATGCATTTCTCATGTATCAGAGTGACAGCAATCGCAGACACTTGTCAATGTACTCTAGAAATGGACACTGTCTTCACCACTGGCCAGTAGGAAGGATTTACAAAGGTTCATGCTATAGAGATTATATCCAAAGAGCAAATATAAAATACACATTAAATATCTAAGATTCAGATCCTTCAGTGAGGAAAATAATTCTTTCCTTTTCCTTTAATTCACAGAAGATTTGGTAATTCTTGTGACTCGTCTTTCCTCTCACTATATATTTGATTTCTGAGCTCTAAGTGAGAGAAAATATAATATTTTCTTTTTCTCAACCCTTCACATTTTAATAGATCTGTCAATATACAATTTCAGAAGCACTTGAAATCTTGGCCAAATTCTAAAACAGGTAGTCTTCTGCCAGGCCCAAAAACGTACCCACCAGAGCAAAGAAAAGTAATCCCGCAGGAGTTCGTGGGAGCAGGAGAGCGGCTGTGACCCTCCGCCTCCGCTGCCAGAGCCCCCTTCCAGGCCTCACCTGCATGGGCTGCTGAGCTGCATGCCCCGGGGGGTCGTGGATCCCGTGAGGCTGCTATGAATCAACAATGAACCAAATTCCAGCTTTCTTATTAAAACTTAGATTGCATTTTATCTTAACTTTGAAGCTGTTTGGGGGCATTAATGAGTCTAGTACCCCAAAGACTGGATTGCCCGCTGCTGTCAGGAAATGCGTAGTTAACCCTGTTGTTTTTCCCACTGACGAGTCAACTGACTGTTGTGAGTCCTCTTACAGGTGCGTGTGGCACCGTTAGGCTGCGGCAGTGAGTGCACTGCAGCTGCTTGGCCTTCCACATCTCACTACTGATTTGCTCCGAAGTCGGCACCCAAAACACAGGGAGAGCGCGGGCTCACCAGGACCCAGGCACATGTTTTAGAGCATGGTCTTGCCGTGCCACACATAATGCCCACTGTTAATGGCATCAACAGAGGGCTGGGGCGCCGGGGAGGAGCGGAAGGGTGAAAACGCAGAGAGAAGTGAGAAAGAGGTCTCAGCAGACGCAGCTGGAGCGCCCACTCATTATTTCCACATCGGCCATTGGTGCCTCGCACCTGCTGTTACTCCTCCTTCACCTCCCTGTCCCTGGGTCCCCCAGGCTCCCAGAGGCCCTGCCCAGTCTCATCCTGCAGGGACCCTGACCGGGCCTGGGCCCTGCCTCTCCTCTGGACCCTGCCACAGCCTGCGGCCACTCTTGAGGGGCACACATTCGCCCAGAGTGCTGCTGGCTTCCCTGGCAAGCACTCTCCTTCCCGGGAATGTGGATCTCAGGAGACAACTGTGATGAGATGGGTACTATTCAGACCTAGAGCTTCCACCCAGATCTAAGACCTGGATTTCTGCCATCATGACAACAGCAGATGACTGAGGTTCTTCTCAGTTTCACCTAAAATTCTTACAGAAGATAAACTCACATAAGAATACACAAACTCACACACACACTTACACACAGACACACAGACACTTGCACACTCACACACTCAAATACGTACATATACTCTTACATGCTCACACACACTCTCACAGACATACACACACTCATGGTCACTCATATAAACACACACTTTCACAGACACAGATACATACACACACATACACTCACACACATATACACGCTCTCACAGACACACTCACATACTCATGCTCACTCACTCACACACACTGTCGCAGACACACTCACAGATACATACACACATACATAAACATGCTCACACACACATGCTCTCACAGACACACTTAATGACACTAACAGACACACACACTCATGGTCACACACTTTCACAGACACACACTCACACACGCACTCACACAGTTACACACATACATACACACTCTTGCAGACATACACTCGCAGACACACACTCACTGTCACAGACACACACACACACTCTTGCACTCACACTCACATACACACACACTCTCACACACTCACACACAGACTCTTGCACTCACACACACACATACACTCACCTGAGTGCCAGCCTGGCCGCTGCCCTGCGTTAGGCCCACCCAACACACAGCCATACCTTTTCAGCCTCCTGGGATGAGCGGCCTTTCCTGAAGTTTCCGGAAGGCCCAGGAAGGGTTTCTTGGGAGTGAAACGCCCCCGCTTCCACCGCACATGCTTCCAAGTCATTCCTATGCTGCTTCATCCTTCCAGGACAGCCGGAGCTCTTCAAGGCGTCATTTAAATCAACCAGTACTTGAGTTTCCAGCAGAGGCCTAGGCTGCCCTCGCCTGCAGGACCACGAGTGGCACCGACCAGCCCCTGCGTCTCCACCCTGGGCCTGCGGGACCACGCGGGGCTCCAGTAGCTTCCCGCTGGTTGCAGGACAAAGACAGGTGCCCTCCCAGGGCACCTCATCCTCACCTCTGTGCACCTCCCTCCTATCTTCAGCCTACAGCCAGTGGGAAGCCATCTGAGAACCCCACGTGGTCCCACAGGCCCACGGTGGAGATGCAGAGGCTGCCTGCCACCCACTGGGACAGAACTTGGGTGGATACTCCCTTTCCTGTTGAGTGAGCACGCCCTGGGCTGGGGCAGGGTCACACCAGGGTGCAGAGGTGAGAAGGAGGTGGACTTGGAAGGGCCTCTCCAGCCTCCCCTTCCACTGCACCCCGGCCTGCTCTGCACCTCACCTGGCCTCCAGCGCCTGCAGCACAAAGCTCCAGGCCTGCCCCAATCCCTGCCCAAGGCCCCACCTACTTCAGAGTTTCTGGACCAGCAGCGCCCTGCTTTCAAGACTTCTCTGCAGATGCACTTAGAGGCTCCTGGGAAATACTCCCTGAACAGGGGTCGAACAAATGCCAGAGCTGCTCTCACAGCTCCCAAACCAGTGAAGTTTCAGATTCATTTCTGGACACCTAAGGAACTTCATCAAATACTTGCACTATCAATAGTATCCTAGGATTTGAAAAAAAAAAAAAAAGCATGACTTGTCTGGCAATAAAATACATAAGAAATGGAAATTCATATACTTTAAATGGAATTGCCTTTAAATGGAATTGCCTTTGTCCTTTTTGAATAAGTATTTTTCTGAAAATTGAGAAGAAAAGGAACACTGGGGTTCCTGTCTCATGTGATCCACATGGTCACACTACAGTCAAGTGAGATTTAAAGCCAAAGGCTCTGATTTAGAAATACAGCCCCCACCTGAGGTGCTGCCATCTCAGGCCCTCCGCATCTGTGCTCACTCACTTAGGAACGCCAGGGCTGGTTTCGTTAGCTTCATCTTGCCCACCCAGCGGTCCTGAGCTGGCCCAGGGAAGCCCTTTGGAGGCCCAAAGGGGACAGTCCCTCTCACCAGGGGTGGTCCTTCCATTTGTGGGAACAGAGTTCCAGGCAGGGCTTGTGACATGTCATGTCAGAGTCTTTAATGACTACTGGCTGCCCATTGCCCTCTAGGACTCCACTTACAGTGGACACTCGGGCTGGAGAGGGGCCCCTCCAAGGGCACCTCATCCTCACCTCTGTGCACCTCCCTCCTGTCTTCAGCCTATAGTCAGTGGGAAGCCGTCTGAGAGCCCCGCATGGTCCCACAGGCCCAGGGTGGAGACGCAGAGGCTGCCTGCCACCCTCTGGGACTGCACTTGGGTGGACACTCCCTTTCCTGTTGAGTGAGCCCTGGGCTGAGGCAGGGCCACACCAGGGTGCAGCAGGGACGCAGCTCGAATTCCCCGGGGGCATCCTGCACGTGGGCATGTGGTTGTGTTTTAAATATGAGTGGAAACCTGCGTTTGTAAGGGTTCTTTGCAAACGTCGATACCTTGCCCTCCCCCACAGGTCATCTTTATGGCCTATGTT
>NW_012109696.1:5009757-5013827 GCF_000951045.1 Mandrillus leucophaeus | reverse complement strand
GAGGTCCACACTTGCAAACCGGCCTTCTAGGATTAACTGCATGCACAGGTGCCTTTATTTTTTTCAAGACATTTTAGAATATGGTGATTATTATACATTCATCATGCAGTTTTACATTGAAATGGTAGGAAACTAAGTTACATAATGGCAAAGGAATCCTTAATAATAATGGGTTTGCAAGTGAGCAAAAATATTTAGGGATGGGTTTTCTACTCTATGTCTCTCCGTTCTACAGCCTCCACCTCATAATTTATAGTAATACCACATCTGTAATTAAAGCATAACTCTTGGAAACTAGACGGAAGCCTTAGTATCCAGGAATTCCCAACATGATAACTTGGTGGCTCTGTGGACCCGTTCAAAGCTATTTATCTAAAGGAGAGAAATTCTTGGTCCCCTTGCTGCAGTCGCTAAGCCCTTGAACACCACACTCCATGACAGTGATCTACAAGCCTAGCCTTCGGGGACAGTAATTACCACGTCAAAGGTGTTTTTGCAAAGTTTGAAAGTAACTGCCATTGACCATACATTATTTTAACATCATTCATAATAAAAATCGATCTTGATTTCATCGCATGCTCGAAGCCATCTGTGAGGTCTTCTCCACAGTAAAATCCTAGTTTTCATCCCATTATCAAGTACCCAAGACCATGGGTGGACACAGTGAAACTCACCAATACCCTGTGCTCAATAAATGCAGAAGGCACAATGACATGAACCTATTTTAATATCTTCTAACCAGCCCAAAGAGTGACAAAATTTGACAAGACCCAAGCCAGAGAAAACGGCTATTGGTTAAGTAAGAATGTTAATCAAAATGGAAACGAAACCACATTCTATGCTTTGGGTTCCCCCAGTGCCACTCACGTTTCAGTTAAGGTGTGAGATATATGGAGATTGCTGGTGAACTCATAAATCTTTCCAAGAACAGGCATGTTTCTGTAGCTCATCTTCACATAAGGCTGCTTGAACACACTGTCTCTAATTTCTTTCCAAATATAAATGAAGTCTACAGTCATCAAACCCAGGTGGGCATGATCTGACCAGATATTAACTCGAAACCCACTTGAGCGTCCTGTGCCTGGTGATCTGTGGGAACAGGGGCGAGGAGAAGACCCACGTTTCTTTCTGTCTGAAATGTTGCCCCCTTAGTCAGAGGAGACGGCCCAGAGCAGGGAGGGTAGGAGAGGCCGTAGGGCACTAGCCCAGACTGTAAGAAGCATCGCCTGTCCTGGCTGGGGAAATCCACCAAGCTGCAGGGGCCTGAGCGCAGGGTGGACATGCTCCAGGGGACTTTCAGGCAGTCCAACTTTGTCCAATGCTGGGCATGATCTGTGTCATGTTATGGACCAGCCAGAGGTGAGATCTGGCTCGTTGCAAACAAAAGCACCCCAAGGACTCACCTCTTCGCCTAATAGTCTGCAACTCGTATTTACAGAGTCAACATTGGGTCTGGTTACTCAGCCAATGCTGTCACTTTAGGTGACATGTCTCCTCTACTAACTGACGAAAATGTCCCTGTTATTTGGCCAGGGTTCTTTGCTTTTGAGATTAAAGATTCAAAATGTTCTGAAGGGACCATTCCTCTTGAATGACATATGCTGTGTCCCCTCCAGAGTATCAGAATGAACCTTTAGAAAAGATGTTACCCACAATCTTATAGGATGTGGAATGCATCACTCTCATTTTCCCTTTGACCTGCCACTTTTGTAATCTGAAACTTATATGGTTTAAAAATAAATACGTATTATTTTAGAAGTGGAAAAAAAATAAGAGTGCTTCCAGACTATTTCAGAGAGCCTCTTTATGGCACGACATAAACGAGTCAATGCTCAGTAGACCCAAAGGCTGCTCTGGAGCTCGGAGGCTGTGGGCAGGTCGTGGCAGGTGTTTGCCTGCAAGTAGGTCACTAAAAGCCAGGGCAAATCAGGACAGTTCTGTGAGCTGTACAAATGAACCCGATCAAACCTTGTAGGCAGAGATATCTATCAGGACGGCAGCACTCTGTGCACAGGGTAATTGCCGCTCCTGGAGCTGGAAGAAAAACCCAGTGGCTGATTCAAAAAGGGACAAAAATCTCATCTAGAGGAGACCCTGGTGGAGCTCTTGATTCAGTGTCAAGCCATGTCCTTGGGGAAAGCTGAAGGATCCTTCAAAATGCACAGAGCATGAGACTGTCACTCAAGGACTCCTAATAATCAGGAGATTTAAAATGACGTGTTCCCAGAGTTGCACGATGCAGAGTGAGGAAGGGCTTCAAGGCTTTCCCTCTAAGGTCTTCCAGCAAGGGGCCATGCCATGGGGGAGGGTCCCAGAGCCCATCCTGGCCTCGCCCAGAGCGAGCCCTCTGTGTATGCACAGATTGAGTTTCCAGGTAAGATATGACTTGACCAAGGGGTTCTGGTGCCAACAAAAATATATGACTCCATTTCCCAAGTCAGGAAGGGAATTCCTGTCTTGCCAGGGCAAGAAGATCTGGAACTCACCTCTTTCCACTCAAGCGTGAAGTTCCTTTGAGGAGGACAACCTGTGCTCGAGGCAGGAGGCTGAGTCTGCCCAGTGGGACAAGTCCAAGGAGAGGTTGGAGGACGTGTCCATCACTGCAAAGGCCAAGTGGGTGTGAGCAAACATTGTCTGATCTGGAGGTCGTTTTTGTTTTATGTATCTTTTGCTCTTTCTTCTTTCAGTCTATGATGATGTGGTAGGGCCAAATGAGAGCCCTCAGGATATCCGTCCAGGCAGTCATTCTCAGGAACCTGGGCGTGTGTGGAACTAAATGGCCAAAGGGAGTTTGCAGAGGTAATTACATTTACAGGCCTTAAGATAGGCTTTATCCTGGTGGGCCCAATCTCACCAATCTCATCCCTGGATCCCTTAGAAACAGATAACTTTCCCTGGCTGGAGGGAGAAAAGAAACAACAGAAGAGAAGGCTGGAGAGATGCAAAGCATGGGAGGAGAATCCTGCCTCTCGCCATTGCCAAAGAGGTCATGGGGAGGACATGAAGGAGAATGTGGGTGCCCTTTAGAAGCCATGGCTGTCCCTTGTCTGGTAGACTGCAAGAAAATGGGGACTTCACGCCGGCAACTATAAGATCCTAAATGCAACTGACAACCCAAATGAACTTGGAAGTGGGTTCATTTCAAGAGCCTCCAGAAAGAAAAGTTACCATCTGTGGTTTCAAATTACTGACATTTATTATGGTTTGTTATCACAAAACAACTTTGCTTACTATGAATGATATCAGAATCAGTGCCAGAAGTGGGGTACTAGCATAACAGACAATCTAAAATATGTGGCATGGCTTAGGGGACAGGTATCAGCCAAAGAGGAAATTGGTATTCAAGCCTGTGAGGCTGTTAATTCATCTTATGAATTTTACCACATCTCATGAAGTAGTAAACTATTAGATAAGTCCTTCACCTGTGATAACTTGGGTGGTACATGATACACCTACTAGATGTGCTGTTATATGGGAAGAGATTGAATGATGGTCTTTTAGCAGCATATGCTAATTATTGTTAACAAGATTCTACAGAAAATATTTGAGCTCAGAAAATAAAGTCAGGAATAGGGAGTCTAGAAATTAGAGAGCTTTTAGAATTGGAAGGTATAACTTCTTCTCATCAAAGACATGGCCATCATGTCCTTTGTTAAATTTTCTGAATAGATTCAGTTATCTCAGGGCAAGGATCATGCTTTTGACTAGTCAAAATATCTTGGGGACAGTTAAAGGTCTTCCACCAATCTCAGTTGAATGAAGACATGAAGAGTTATCTCATTGTGATTTAGATTTGCATTTTCCTGATGGTTGGTGATATTGGGCATATTGGTGATGCTTGGTGATGTTGGTGATGGTTGGTGATATTGAGCACATTAGTGATGCTTGGTGGTTCTGGTGATCTTGGTGATGTTGGTGATGGTTGGTGATGTTGAGCATATTGGTGATGTTTGCTGATGTTGGTGATGGTTGGTGATGTTGAGCATATTAGTGATGCTTGGTGGTCTTGGTGATGTTGGTGATGGTTGGTAATGTTGAGCATATTAGTGATGCTTGGTGGTCTTGGTGAT
>NW_012109696.1:5005313-5009587 GCF_000951045.1 Mandrillus leucophaeus | reverse complement strand
TTTGCAAACATTGATGCCTTCCCCTCCCCCACAGGTCATCTTTATGGCCTACACTGATGGTTCCCATCAGCATGTGCCCATGTTTCCATTATTTATACGAAACTTCATGACTGCAAACTAAATGGAAAAAGATATGAGCTACTTCATAAAAATTCTCAGTCTCAGATACTTTTAAAGACAGGCAATTTTATTATTTTCGAGAATTTACAGTAATTACTATTAGGCTTAAGGCATATTGAGTAATCCCAGTGTTCAGATGACTTAAATTAACAAATATGTAAGTGTGATTCAAAAAGCCTATAATAAAACTAAAAATAGAATGAACAAGAACAAAGTAAACAACACATACGCTAAGCCACCGGCTGCGGTGTTTTCTGCGTGTTGCTATTTCCCTGAAGAATCAGCAAGGTTTATAGCTTTTTAGTTGCTTAATTGGTAAAGAAAGGCAGAAAGCTTGGTGACTCTGGAGAAAACGAACTGCTTTTCTTTCCAAGGAGCGTTCTACAGCTTCACGAGCACAACCAATAACGGTCTTGTCGTTCTGAAGTTTTTCAGAATTAGCTCATTAGCGTAGATTATGCAACACCAGAAATACCCCAGGAAAAGACACCCAGTAAATCTCCCTGAAGATTAACCTGCCCCAGCAGTTTCACTTTTCAGATTTCACCAGGTGAGCCTGAAAACACAAAAAGCTGTTTCCCTTCCAAGGCGACATCTGTCCCTGAGCAGAGTGAATCGTACGGGCAAAGAATTGTTCCTGAAATCCTGGAGTCCTTCCCATCGCGGCTGGCAAGCAGGCTGCCCCTTTTGCCAGGAATATTTCCCAGGGTCTGGATCAAGTAGAGAAGGGACACACTCAGACTTCCAGAGGTAAACGGCCAAGAATGACTGGGGAGAAGATACTGACCCAGCCCCGAAAGCTGGTGGCCACAGAGACAGTGCTTCCCAGACAGCACCAGGCGGTCGGAGCGAAATCCACCGGGAGAGCCTGAATCCCTCCTCCAGAGCCGCAGTTTCTAGAAATTATCATCAAAACGGTAAATAGGTGAACGGGATGTGAAGGTAGCTTCATCATTCAACAGCATGTATCAAAAGCCCATAAGCCGCTGGAACTCTGGATGGATGCAGTCAGGCATAGAATGTGGTTTCTACCCTTCAGGGGACTAGAGTGTGGTGGTCCTAAGATGCCCTGCTAATCAACAGTCATGATCAGCTCTCAGGCTCCCAGGTGCATGCAAACTGAGCAGACTGAGCAAAGCTGTGATGCCTTTCTGGGCTGACTTGGGTGGGTTTCTTCCTCCGTTCATGATAAGTGATAGAAGAAAACTTTGTTCATTCTTCCTGGTGCTGCTCAAAATCCTATACAGACTCCATGGCCACAGTAAAAACTCAGGAACAATCCAAGTCTGCAAGACAGAAAAAGTGGTGTAAACGGAGGTACTTCATCCTGCAAAGCCCTGGACACTCGTGCCCTCTAGTCTCTCCCTACTGGCAGCATGGCATCCCCAGAAACTTCTCCGAAATGCACAGTCCCAGGCCTGCCCCAGACCTGCTGAGTAATCTGAACTGGCGTGATCACGAGCTTCCCAGAAAGTTCTTGTGCATGTTGAAGTTTGGGAAGTGCAACTCTAGTCCACCAGGGATAGAGCCTGCTCAGCACCAACAAAGCTTGCAACCAGAGCAATGGCTTCCCCACACATTCCCTTCATGGGATGTTATAACACAAAGAAGGCGATGCAAAATCCTCCTTGAAACACAGGGGACCATATTGCCACCTGGCAGCATGTCTGTGAGAGTGGGTGTGCACTCAGTGCTCCAGCATCGTGCCCTGACCACTTCCCGTGACCCTGCAGCTTTTGCATTTCTGACTCGAATCCTGGCCCCCCTCATGCTGCATTTTCTGAGTTCTTGTTACTGCCCACATGGTGCCCAGAACATCACGTGTACAGCTTGAAGCTTCCTGAGAAAACGCTCATGGGGAGCCTGGTAAGGTGGTAGCAGAGGTGAGGAGGGTGTGCCTGAAGCCACACATTCAAAAGATGCCACGGGTCCCAAGACCGCTGCCAGGGGCAACGATTCACCAGAAGGATACCCAGGACTCAGCGTAGGGTCTAACTCACAGTTACAGTTTCTTACAGGAAAAAGACACAAAACAAAAGCCGCAAAGGGGAAAGATACATGGAATGAAGTCCAGGGGAAAACAGGTGTGAGCTTCCCAGGGTTCCTTCCCAGTGGAGTCACCTAGGACACACTTCCTCCCTCCAGCAATGAGTCGTGCCAGCATGTGTAAAATGTTGTCAACCAGGGATGCTCATCAGGCACTTCACGCCCAGGATTTTCACTGGGGGCTGCCCACATAGGTACCCTTTACCAAGCATGTACCAAAATTCCAGACTGTGGAAAGGTCACAGCGTGAACACGTTGCTTGTACAAGCAGTTTGGGCACAGCGAGCCACTCTTATCAGTCAGCGTGACAAAGCCCATCAGAAATCCATGTTTCGAGACATCAGCTGAGGTCCACACTTGCAAACCGGCCTTCTAGGATTAACTGCATGCACAGGTGCCTTTATTTTTTTCAAGACATTTTAGAATATGGTGATTATTATACATTCATCATGCAGTTTTACATTGAAATGGTAGGAAACTAAGTTACATAATGGCAAAGGAATCCTTAATAATAATGGGTTTGCAAGTGAGCAAAAATATTTAGGGATGGGTTTTCTACTCTATGTCTCTCCGTTCTACAGCCTCCACCTCATAATTTATAGTAATACCACATCTGTAATTAAAGCATAACTCTTGGAAACTAGACGGAAGCCTTAGTATCCAGGAATTCCCAACATGATAACTTGGTGGCTCTGTGGACCCGTTCAAAGCTATTTATCTAAAGGAGAGAAATTCTTGGTCCCCTTGCTGCAGTCGCTAAGCCCTTGAACACCACACTCCATGACAGTGATCTACAAGCCTAGCCTTCGGGGACAGTAATTACCACGTCAAAGGTGTTTTTGCAAAGTTTGAAAGTAACTGCCATTGACCATACATTATTTTAACATCATTCATAATAAAAATCGATCTTGATTTCATCGCATGCTCGAAGCCATCTGTGAGGTCTTCTCCACAGTAAAATCCTAGTTTTCATCCCATTATCAAGTACCCAAGACCATGGGTGGACACAGTGAAACTCACCAATACCCTGTGCTCAATAAATGCAGAAGGCACAATGACATGAACCTATTTTAATATCTTCTAACCAGCCCAAAGAGTGACAAAATTTGACAAGACCCAAGCCAGAGAAAACGGCTATTGGTTAAGTAAGAATGTTAATCAAAATGGAAACGAAACCACATTCTATGCTTTGGGTTCCCCCAGTGCCACTCACGTTTCAGTTAAGGTGTGAGATATATGGAGATTGCTGGTGAACTCATAAATCTTTCCAAGAACAGGCATGTTTCTGTAGCTCATCTTCACATAAGGCTGCTTGAACACACTGTCTCTAATTTCTTTCCAAATATAAATGAAGTCTACAGTCATCAAACCCAGGTGGGCATGATCTGACCAGATATTAACTCGAAACCCACTTGAGCGTCCTGTGCCTGGTGATCTGTGGGAACAGGGGCGAGGAGAAGACCCACGTTTCTTTCTGTCTGAAATGTTGCCCCCTTAGTCAGAGGAGACGGCCCAGAGCAGGGAGGGTAGGAGAGGCCGTAGGGCACTAGCCCAGACTGTAAGAAGCATCGCCTGTCCTGGCTGGGGAAATCCACCAAGCTGCAGGGGCCTGAGCGCAGGGTGGACATGCTCCAGGGGACTTTCAGGCAGTCCAACTTTGTCCAATGCTGGGCATGATCTGTGTCATGTTATGGACCAGCCAGAGGTGAGATCTGGCTCGTTGCAAACAAAAGCACCCTAAGGACTCACCTCTTCGCCTAATAGTCTGCAACTCGTATTTACAGAGTCAACATTGGGTCTGGTTACTCAGCCAATGCTGTCACTTTAGGTGACATGTCTCCTCTACTAACTGACGAAAATGTCCCTGTTATTTGGCCAGGGTTCTTTGCTTTTGAGATTAAAGATTCAAAATGTTCTGAAGGGACCATTCCTCTTGAATGACATATGCTGTGTCCCCTCCAGAGTATCAGAATGAACCTTTAGAAAAGATGTTACCCACAATCTTATAGGATGTGGAATGCATCACTCTCATTTTCCCTTTGACCTGCCACTTTTGTAATCTGAAACTTATATGGTTTAAAAATAAATACGTATTATTTTAGAAGTGG
>NW_012109696.1:4988820-5002898 GCF_000951045.1 Mandrillus leucophaeus | reverse complement strand
ATGTTGAGCATATTAGTGATGCTTGGTGGTCTTGGTGATGTTGGTGATGGTTGGTAATGTTGAGCATATTAGTGATGCTTGGTGGTCTTGGTGATCTTGGTGATGTTGGTGATGCTGGGTGATGTTAGTGCTGTTGGTGATGGTTGGTGATGTTGACCATATTGATGATGCTTGATGATCTTGATGATCTTTGTGATCCTCATGATGTTGGTAGTGGTTGGTGATGTTGGACATATTGGTGATACTTGGTGATCTTGGTGATGTTGGTGACAGTTGGTAATATAGAGCATCTACAAATGTTCTTGTTGGCCATTTGTGTATCTTCTTTGGAGACATGTCTATTTAAGTTCCTTGACTATTTTTTAAAACCAGGTTGTTGGTTTCTTTTTGGAGGAATTATTCATACGTTCTAGATATTAATCTCTTATCAGTTATATAAGTTGCAAATGATTTATCCTATTCCATGGGTTGGTTGTCTTTTACTCTGTTGAATGTCCTTTGATGCACATAGAGATTTATTATGTTTGTAAGAGAGTTGTTCTCACAAAGAAACTATAAACTGGGATTAAAAGAATCTGTAGAAGTAGTATGAGATTGTGCATGGGTAACACTTGACATAGCACCTGACATACTGTTGTGTTCAATAGGTGTTAGCTTTAGTGTATATATACTTTTGAATAATTCAACCACTGCTTTAAAAATTTTAGGACTTATAAAAAATTCCTTTTGGAATCATCTTTCAAAATATATTCTAAAAATCTTAAAAATAATTAGTCTTATTATTTATAAACACAATTTACTTTATGCCCTCAAATAACTGGTATTTAATTATTGGGTATTTAAATTGAAATTTTCTTCACTTTTTAATTGTTAAGGGTTGGTTCTACATATTAAATCTACCCTGAGCAAAAGAATATTTGTGGTCGAGGAAGTATGTAAAGCTATGATGCGATGGGGATTTTAAGAATCCTAAATCATCACTACTGAGGTTTGAAATAGACCTGGAGTTAAAATAAACCTCCCAACTGAAGAGGTTATCTTAAAGAGAGAAAAAATTAATTTAAATATATGACCACTGCTAAAACAACCATCTTATCACTTGCCTGGTATAACTCAAAATTTCTACTGATCCTCAATATCGTAACTGTGGTGTTGACACCCCCTGGTCCTCAGATGAGCCTGGACGTGGGCCACATCCTTCCTCTTCCATCCTATCTGTCTCTGAGTCAGACAGCCAGCATCACCCACCATTACCATCTGCAGGATTACATGACCAGCCAGATATATGGATGGAAAGGCTCAGAAACCCAAAGGTGATTTTGAGGCTGTGCCATTGTTGAGCTGATGATTGGCATTCTTTGTCACATACAAAGCTCCATCCTAAGCTGATGAGGAGAAAAAGTCATTAATTTATTCAACTGATGACTCTGAACACTGGTTAATACCCCGTCCTAAAAATTAAGTGTGCCTAGGTAAACAGCAATGTGATCAACCTGAAAACTGTGCATGTTTTGATGGATACCAAGAGGATCTGCACTCCTCTTGCTGTTAAATCACTACAGAACAGGAGCAGCACTGTTTATATCTGTTATCTCAAGATGGATCTTTTTGACTAGTCGAGTTGATCCAGCCAATCACTCAATTATGTGCTTCCTAGATGATGATTTGCATAACTCAATTTGAAACACAAAATGAGTGAAGTCCTGACAAGCTGATTATTTGATCTGTGTTTTCTTGCAGAAGTATTGCTGCACAAGCTTCAGTGCCTCTATTTTTGTTTTGTCTTAAGCTACAATCCTTAAATAATGATATACTGTGAAAGGGCCCTTGGCACGATCTAAGCAATGACACAGGATTCCCAGCCAAAATAAATTCAGACAAAGAAATTAGAGTCTGCTTATTTGAAATGCTGTGTGTTGCACAAAGCCAGGGGCGTGAGTAAATTAGAGAATCCAAAGCCAATGGATTCCTCAGCCGACTCAACATCACAAAATTATCAAAAGCCAAAAGAAGAGTTAGATGAATGCCAAAGAACATACCTCATATTACATGATTTTCTCAGGGTGGCAGCCACAAGGAGATCAAAGCAGAATCTTTAGGAATAAAGGTTAGTTTAATGTGGAAGTTGGCAAACAAAACTTGAGTAAAAGGTTGACGATTGAAAAGATGCTTCTGGAAGCAACTCTGTTACCTGTTTAATTTTGATCCATTTCCAATGGACAGAGGCATATTCGAGGATGTTTTAAAATTATCCTTCCCTTGAGACTAAATAATAACTAGATTTTATTCCATTTAGAACTGAGGTAGAAATATGTCAGTAATGCAAGTAAGCGTGCCTTGGATTATTAGAATGGTGGCTTCCAAACACAACTCACCCACAGAGTTTTCTTTCTTTGTTTTTTTTTGTTTGTTTGTTTGTTTTTTGTTTTTTGAGACAGAGTCTCACTCTGTCGTCCAGGCTGAAGTGCAGTGGCACGATCTTGGCTCACTGCAAGCTCCGCCTCCCAGGTTCATGCCATTCTCCTGCCTCAGCCTCCTGAGTAGCTGGAACTACAGGCGCCCGCCACCACGCCCGGCTAATTTTTTGTATTTTTAGTAGAGACGGGGTTTCACAGTGAGCCACAGAGTTTTCTAAGGTTTGAAGGTAAATACAAATTATAAAAAGAATGTAGTATGTGTGGGTTGCAAGCTGACAACCAACCATGCTTGGAAAGAATTATTTCTTATTCTAGGACTACATATTCCTATGGTTTAGAGATTAAAATGATCTTTCATAATCAAAAAGTTCGTGATAGTCAAGGTGTTTTGTTTTTATTTTTAATTTTTTTCAAAATAAAAGTTGACTTCTCACGCAGCTTACAATTTATTTTAATTAATAGTTCACAAAAGTTTAAAAGTTTCAATCTACTCTTACAGAACACAAATTTAACCCTGACCCAGGAGCTCGGCTTGAATAGAAGCAGGGGAGACAGAAGCAGGTAGGGGCAGCAGTGCAAAGAGAGACAGAAGGGACAGCAGGAGCACAACTTCGTCAGCAGCAAGAGAGATGCTCAGGCCAAGTTCTCACTCTTGTCATCTCAGTCAGGCTCTGTGAGTGGCACCCCTCTCCCCTCTCTCCTGGACCGTTTCCTCTTTACTCTGGGTGGGCTCATTCCTCGGTTCCAGACTCAGCAAAGAAGCACCTCATTAGAGAGAAAGCCAGGATTTGGGGAGAGTCAATGAAACCAGAGCAAATTTTGATGCATTGCTTAAAACATATGAAGAGGACGAGCAAAGGGGAGACGGATATTTATTTATAGACTTCACTCTTCAGACATTGTAGAACTGACAGGTAATTATGCAGCCTGGGTGGCATCTTGCCGAAGATGAACAAGTCTGGTGGACCAAGTGAAGGCCAAATGAGTGATGTCCCAGCAGCGACTTTGAAAAGTCAATCAACTCTACCACTAAAGAGGTGATGTTCCACTTAAGATGTGGCTGGGCTGCTTGACTCAGAGGTTCCATTTAGCTTTGCAAACAATGTGGTCAGCTACCATAACCACAGCAGGCAGACCCAAGAGAAATGCGATGGCATCAGCAACTTTCACACTCCAGGCCCAGCTACTTTGAAACCTTCTGTTCTTCAGTTTGGCTGCTCATAGGTGGAAGAGGAAACTGTCTGTGCTTCAGCTTCACTTCCCACAAATAGGGTTCCTGGGTGGAAGTGGAGGGTGCATAGCATTGTCCATGCAGTAGCAAGCACTAAAGGCCAACATGAGTTTACCAAGCTCCAGCTACAGCATGGACCATAGACACTGCATTTTCTTACAGTGTCATACCTCTTAAATGTGCCCAGATTCTCTGTGCACTATCTCATGGTTAAGATTCTAAAAAAGAAAAAAGAAAAGAAAAGAAAAAAAGAAAAGAAGTAAGAGGTTAATCAGAAAAGGCTGACGCTTGGACTTACATCTTTTGGCTCCAAGTTCTGTTAGCAAAGAAGTCACCCAGATCATTGAGCCAACAGGAGGGATGCTGAGCTCCTTGTCAGCCCGGTGTGGCTGTAGACACCGAGCCTAGAGATGGGTGCTAAGGATACAGCATCTCACTCTGCTTGGAGAGATGCAGGGGCCGTGTACACAGGCAGAGGTGCCCTGGGGCATCACCAAATGTTGGGAAGTGGCTGGAGGGAGAGCAGTGCCTCACACTGAAGAGTCCATGTCTTCACTGGCAGAAGTCCTCTTTCTCCATGGCTCATTAGAGAAGCAGAGAACGTTCTTCCTCCATCACCGGAACCCTATTTGTGGGGAGTGTTAAGAGGAGCCGGTGACGGTGCTCGACAAGGAGAACAACGCTGCTTTCTTCGAGAGTTCCTTTGCTCGTCGTCTCCTGGGCCTGTGAATTGTAGAACAAGTTTTCAGGTCATTTTGCTTTGTGTTGGGATTTCAGATGAGCCACTGGAAAGCAGAAAGCAGAGTTATGTGAGGTGTGTGCACTTCAGCCTCATTCTAAGCTGTGCTTTCTCCACGGCCCCCTTCTCTGTCTTTCTCAACCCCTCCCTTTGATGATGCAAAATAGCATTTTATGTCGACTTACAAGCTGCTTTAAATTCTTTCAGGAGCAAGATGGGGCATAACTAAAAAGTAACTTTTATTTTGCAAATTCGATTTAAAATTTTTAGGCCTTAAAAATGTGTACCTGCAAGGAGGAATATTTAATCTTAAAATAACTACTTTTCTTAACATAAAGGTGCTATGTGTTTATCAAAAAGCAATCCAATATGCAGTGAGCTGAGATCCGGCCACTGCACTCCAGCCTGGGCGACAGAGCGACACTCCGTCTCAAAAAAAAAAAAAAAAAAAAAAAAAAGCAATCAAATAGTACAGATAGCAACAAAGAACAAAGAAGAAAGGCAAATAGTGAGCATTTGAGGACTTTGTGCATTTTCAATATAAATACCTTTTGTTCAACTTCCTCCAGAAAATCTGCAGCCTAGGATGTGGGTGCCCACCTCAGCAGCCTTCCCCAGCCCTGCACATCAGCCATAGTTCAGTATTTTCCAGTTTAAAACATAGACTTTTTATTTAAATGAAGGTCATATTTTCCACTGTCAGCCGGATTAAAACTTTGGACGGGTTACAGGTCCTGCGTGGTGTGTGGCTGCTGCTGCAGACAGTTTGTTCTTAAACCTTGTTGATTTTTCTGTTTAGATGTTCGTAGCCTTCTTCATTTGAAGAACTCTTTTCTTTGTCAGAAATGCTGCACTTTTTTTCATTTTATCATTTCATTTATGTTTGTTTTTATTTTTCAATGAACGTTAAATTTTCATGAGTCAAATTTTGCTTTCTTTTATAGTATAATTAAGATTTATATTTGGAGACCCCTTCTCACAACTAAACCAATATCACCAAAATTCTACTTAGTTTTCGTCCTGAATTTCTGCTGTTTTATCTTGCATCCTTGCATATTTAATCACCTTAATTGTATTTTTGTATAAGGTGTATGCTTGTATAAGATACATTTTTCATGGAGTGTGTATCTTTTGCCTACCTGCCTTTCTTCTGAATGGCCACGATACCCTTCAGTGGTGAGCGTCCCACCACGTCCTCACGGATGCAAGCCCCTCCTTCGTGACATGTTAGACGCCACTCTGCAGATCATCTTCCCCAAGCGAGGAATTCAAGCCCACTTGTTGTTTTGCCTTTTCCTAGGCAAATGCTCAATTATTGTAATCACTGGAACGTTTTTGTAGAGTAATGTAAATAACTCACAGGAGAATTCTTAAATAACTCATCTATGAATAAAAAATAGGTAATGGCTTATGTACCACTCACATGAAGCCAGGAAGAGAAAAGTAAAAGAGAAACGTTTGTATCAACAAGTTGGAAAAAGAGAAGGCAGGATTATCAAACATCATGTTGACACAAAGTTGGGAGAGATGGCTAATGCCAAGGAACAGAATCCGACTTTAAAAAGAAAGTGGGGGATCAGAATTAACAAGGTAAAGTCAGCGGGTAACTGCAATGCAGGGCTCTTAGGTTTAGCAGAACGACTCCACTTGTACCGGGCAGGAAAGCCCCAGATTAACGTGGCCTCTTGTGAAACAGACTGAGGGTTTTGACTCACCACAAGGGCAGCAGCAGCCAACAGGGCGAGTTTGGGCGGCACCACTGTGCGTCTGGAAGCCCGCGGTGGGTGCCTGCAGCCCTCCCTGCTGCTGCCAGGCGTCTCAGCACTCATCTCCCCCAGAAACCCACGATGGCCTGTGGGCGGGGGTCCACTCAGGACCCAATACACCTGTGGGAAGTAATCACCTGTGTCTGAGGCTAGAACTCTCATGCAAGCATTTGTGATTTTAACAAATGTTCTCTGGAAACTATGATTTTAGAAAAAATAACTCTTTACCAACCAAAATGATGATGTTTAACAAGCAGACCACTAAGTACTACCTAAATGCTTTCATAAAAGGACCTCTTGAGAATATTTGAATTTTACTGATGTCAACTAAGTTGAACATAGGTGGAAGAGAAAAATAAATACTTAAGTTTTATGAAAGTCGAATGCAGAAAGCTCTTCATTCTAAAGTCATAGGTGTCTCAGAAATGAAAATCTCATTGACGATGCGACATGCTAGAGCTGATAATGAAGTAAAGGTACTCCTGAAAAAAGAGAGAAGAATAAGAACAAATATCTGGAAATATATCTAGATCTCGTTCCAGAAAAGAAAAGGTAGAGACTAAAGCATTTTCTGCCCTCATTTTGGAAAAACTGATTTAGTTTGGGAAACAGAAAGGAAAGTGGGGCAAGAGAGAAAGGAGAAGAGAAGGAAGAGAAAAAGCAGGAGAAACTCTGGGGAACGGACAGTACTGGCTCTCAAAAATATCAGATAAAGGGGTGATCTACCAGGGAAACACCAAATCAATATTAACCCAACTCATAGTCACCCTAGATAAGTCTCAGCCTCCCGAGCCTGGGTCCAAATATAGATGCTCCTCCCCAAGGGATGAACCTGCCCTCCACTCCTAATTTAGACGACGCAGAATCTGGAGGAGGCTGCTCCCGAGTGGGACTTCTCCCCCGTAGTGGGAAGAACTCCACAACTCATGGGTGCCGGGCGATGTCACCTTCCCCCTCCACCCCCATCTTCCCCAACAGTCATGGCGAGTGGGGCTTCCCTGGAGAAAGGTGAGTCACAGCCTTGTGTTGAGTTGAACCTTAGAAAGTGCTTTTTCCTGGAGTCAGCATTAGGGCCGTCAGCTGCATCTAGAAGGTATACCTGAGCTTTTTGTGTGAGGTGGCCTGGGGACCCCACCTCAATATATAGTTCAATATAAATGAACTTCTGAAGTTAAGCCTAATCATAAGGGGCATACAACCCATCTTTGCCACAATTACATTTGCTAATTCCTGGGGTGATCACTTCAGTGCTATAAAAGCCACCTTTGATGAGAGCTGAATAGATTCCAAATATTTCCCTTGAGACCTCTGGCTCCAGGAACTACTGTGTGCAGGTCCATGGGTCTCCTCGGGCTGAACCTGCTCTTCCTTCTCCACCATGGTACCTGGGTTGTGGTGGCCTCAAGGCCTTTGAACTGACACTGCTGGGCAATGGGAAGGTGGTTTGTCCCAGGTAGCGCCACAGAATAGGCAAGGTAGGTGTCCTCAGGGTCATGTGCTTGCTCCAGTCCAGGCTGGTCAAGATTTCAGCCACGTTCAGACTCCCCTCTGCTCTCACTCAATGATGTTAAATGACGGATAGAAGTCATATAATTGTTTGTTTACTTGACTAAACACAGTTAGGAAAGTGTAGGGTTGTATTGTCATGTTTAATTGCTACCAAAATATTTGTATGTCGAGTAAACAGTTATAGATAAAGAAGGGCATTGTTTGGAAATTGGATTAATTAGTATTTAATTGCTATAACTTGTAATTAATCCATTAATATTAGGAATGTAAGCTTGCAACAAATTAGTCACAAACAAAAGAAACCAACAAGGAATGAAGGATCTTTTGCCAAATCCATAACCTGAGAGAACTTGGCCCTCCTGCAGCTTTGAATGAGTTGTTAGGAATCTCAAAGTATTTACATGGGTGAAAACTGCATTTCTCTTTCTAACCTCAGAGGTCTTTTTAAATGACTTAGGTACATTAAGCATGAGTTTTGATGACTCAGAAATGATGCACATACCTTGGCAGGAGTGGGTGTCTTCAATTGAGAGGACATCTGAAGATAATGGCTTTCCAGTAGGAGGGAGGAAGCGTTTCAGATCTGTTTGGGAGGACATGAACACCCCAGTATTCACTGCCTGCAAATTCAAACACTTCCTAGCAAATCTGAAAGCTCGGGTTCATGCCAGGCACATCTTGTCTATTACAGCCTCTGTCCAGGAGGGAGTGGGGACCCTGACTATGCAGTCTTGTTCTGGTTTATTCTGCCTTGGTCTGGTTGAGTGGATTATCTGTCCTGCCTTCTCTTACTGGGAGAGCTTGGGAGAACCTTCAGGGTGGATGCATTTCCAGAACCCACACCCAGCAGCACTCAGGAGACCCGAGTGGGACCTCAACCCAAAGTTGAGATGAACCCAGCCAGCTTTGCCTCACACTGGAACCCAGGACTGAGGCCGTCCTGGCCCCTGAGCACCAGGGAGCTGACTCCAGTTGCTAATCACACAATGAGGCCCCAAAGACAATGGGGTTTCATGGCAGCCCCACAGCTCCCTCCCACTCCCTTCCACCACCAGCAGCTCTTAAAGGCCTTCCTGAACTGCTCGCTGTCAGCAAAACCAATGTGTGCCCCGCAGTCCCACAGACAACAAAGCCAGCAGCAGCATTTCACGCGGGTGATGTCACCCAGGTAAAATTGCACTGACAAGCTTTTAATTAAAGTTTTCCCACACGTCTCTCCGCAGGTCCCCGGAGCGATTATTCATTATGTACCGACTGCCAGCCAATTGTGAGTCGGGAGGGAAGTGTTTTATTTTCAAAGCTCTTGCTGACAGCTAGAGAACACTTTGTTATACAATCTGTTTACGTTTTTTCACACATGCACACACTCACCCCGTCTTGCTAAAGGGGAAATGGCAGTGCAGGGTGGTAAGCGTGTGTGGTAGTAATGACCTGCACCTGCTGCTGAGGTGACTGCATGGGGGGCAGCCAGGCTCCCTCCACAAGCGATCGCCCCCATCTTGATGAGACGCCCCCAGCTGGTCGAGGAGGGGTGACTCCAGGAAAGCACAGGTTCAAACTGGTGCAGAGGCTGCCACTGGGGCAGGGAGGCTCCCTGGGAAACGTGGGAGCAGTCACCAGCAGCAAAAACAGGCGCGTGCGGGAGGAGCAGCTAGGGAAGTCCGGAGCAGGCTTTTGTCCACACGAAGACACTGCCCACGTCTCAGTCTCTGAAAACCTGCTTCTGAAGAAAGAACCCAGATTCCAGGAGTGGGAGTGACCTACGAAGTGATGGGGGGGCTTCTGTGACCCCAGGTTCCGCCTTGTACAGTTTCTGGGGAGGAGCACGGCTGCTCTGCTCTCTCCCCATCACCATGACCACAACATGGGAGGGGTCGAAGAGGACCCACTGAGGACAGGCAGCGTGCAGACATACGTTTCCATGATGACCTTGGGGCCACTCCGGCATCCCCTGCCAGGCTTCCATGGCACCTTCTGGGAACCTTGGGGCTTCAGGACTGGGTTCTCATTCTGACCATGACCTTGCTGGCTGTGAGGCTTCACATGCATAGTGTATCCTCTCTGGCCTCAGTTTCCCCACATGTAAACTAGAAATAGAAATAGCCAATTCAGGGAGTGGGTCATGGCTGAATCAGAAACTGTGAGTTCATGGTGGGAGGTGCGGTTCTTCAATCCTGGAAAGCATGGCCAGGCACATGCATCCCCCCAAACACGCAATGATACCGTGACACTCACAGAGGCCCTTCTCCTCTTCTTTGGTAGCTCCAAACTGGTGCAGACCGAGGATTCCAAAACCTCTGGCCCATCTCTTCACCCGTCTTCAAGTCAAAATTATCTGTGATTTGGACAAAGAAACCACGTGCACATACATGCATTCACCTGGACCATAGGGCTCTGCTCTTGTGCAAATACAAGAGGCGCATACACTACAGCTTGTGGAGGTCGCCCAGGATCTCCTGTGGGGCAGCAGGTGTCTTCGAGCTTTTACCCAGACAGGCTCATGCCCTGCTGGCAGCGCTTTCTGCTCCTGCATTGCTTGGCCATAAATCCCTGGTGGGCTCTGAGCATCCCCATGGCAAGCTATGAGGGAGGAGCTTGTGCTCAGCACCCTCAGCATGGCTGGGATGTGCTCAGAATGCCCGGTGGCCACAGCTCAGCCGCCGACTCTCTCTCTGGCCTCCTGCATCTCCCTCCAGCTCCACCTGTCAGCTCTTCTTCCCTCTGAGCCTGAAATCTTACACAGTAAATTTATTCATTTATTGTTGTTGTTGTTTGCTTTTTGAAACCAAGTCTCATTCTGTCACCCAGACTGGAGTACAGTGGTGCAGTCTCAGCTCACTGCAACCTCTACCTCATGGGTTCAAGTGATTCTCATGCCTCAGCCTCCCAAGTAACTAAGATTACAGGCACTCGCAATCACACTTGGCTAATTTTTGTATTTTTTAGTAGAGACGAGGTTTTGACATGTTGGCCAGGCTGCTCTCAAACTCCTGACCTCAGGTGATCTGCCCATCTTGGCCTCTGAAAGTACTGGAATTACAGGTGTGAGCCACCTTGCCCGGTCATCAAACAGTGAATTTAAAAAGAGCCACTGCACCACACAGAGCACCATGAGGATCAAACCTGCATTCACACCCACCCTTAGTGGGACGCAGGATCTTCATTGGTTCTCTTTGCCACTGCCCCACTGGGCTGTCACATTGCTGGGACCTTGTCCTGCTGGGGGAACCTCCTCTCCCTCAGCTCAGGAGTCTCACCCAGGATTCAAGTGACCATAGCGCAGAAAACAGTTCCTGAAACTAAGCTGGGTCCTTTATGAAGTTGTGTGCAGCTCAAGCCTTTCACTCATCGCATGCTTCCTGCTCCCCTTCAAGGTGCAAGGTGCACAGCAAGAGGCCAAAATCACAATCCTGAGCAAGAGAAGCAGCCCTGATCTCATTGAGCGTACAGCCCAGCCATGGGCACGACACTGAACCCAGCGCAGTGAAGCGCGTGGGCAGAAGCCCACAGGAGCATAGCCAAGCCAACCCTAGGAGCCAGGAAAAGCTTCTTAGGGGCCTGGCATGACCCCTGACACTGGAAGGCAGTGTAGGAATTACTCTTATAAAGGGAAATGAAAAGAGGGAACCACGTAACAGGAACACCAGTTACCAGGGCCCAGGGAAAGAGAAGGAGAGAGGGAAGGCGGCAGGGAGGAAGGGAGGGGAGCCAGCAATGGTGCATTCAAGAACCTGGGTAGGGTGCCATGTCAAGGCTTGGGCCTATCAGAAGAGCAGAACAGGAAGGAGGTGGCTGGAGGTACCAACTTGGTAGCCACAGATAACACTGCCGGAGCTATGGGCCAGTATTGGTACATGGCCTGTTAGGAATGGGGCCACACAGCCGGAAGTGAGTGATGGGCAAGTGAGTGAAGCTTCATCTGTGTTTACAGCCACTCTGCATTGCTGGCATTACCGCCCAAGTTCCACCTCCTGTCAGATCTGCGGTGGCGTTAGAGTCTCATAGGAGCACAAACCTTACTGTGAACTGCACATGTGAGGAACCTGCATTGTGCTCCTCATGAGAATCTAATGCCTGAAGATCTGTCGCTGTCTCCCATCATCCCCAGATAGGAATATCTAGTTGCAGGAAAACAAGCTCGGGGCTCCCACAGATTCTACATGATGGTGAGTTGTATAATTATTTCATTATATATTATAATATAATGATAATAATAGAAATAAAGGAAACAATAAATGTAATGGGCTTGAATCACCGTCAAACTATCCCCTTGCCCTGTCCATGGAAAAATTGTCTTCCATGAAACCGGTGCCGTGTGCCAAAAAGTTTGGGGACTGCTGCTCTAGGGCACCTGGCTTTATCTTAGATGCAATGGAGTCCCGGAAAATTGTGAGTGAGATAAAGCACCATCTAACTTGCATTTTAGAGAGAACTTTCTAGTTGCTGGGTGGACAGTGGAGGAGAGAGGAGGCAGGGGATTCTTGGGAGGACTTCATTGTCACCCAGGAGTGGGAGTGGTCTGCTGGGACAGGGCAGGGGGAGTGAGGATGCACAGGGATGGCTGGGGGCAGCAGAAGGGATGCCACAGAGACAGGCCTGTGTAACGTGTCCTATGAGCTGCATGGAAGGCTCTGAAGCCTGGTGAACATGTATGTAAATGCATGAATCAAGGATGGACGGATGGACGGATGGATGGATGGATGGATGGATGGATGGATGGATGGATGGATTCTATTGATGGATTAGTAGAAAATCATTGACTCTCAGCTATTTGACAGTTTCACTCTTTAGAATATATAATACATGAGGCCATTTTTATTAAAGCCACAAAATTGATGATCCTTTCCTGAATTGTGGGCTCTAAGTCCCCTCCTCTTGAATCTCTGATGGCTTGTGACTGCTCCAGTCCGTGTGGCATGAGGGAAGTATGTTATAGGATGCTGGAAACTCATCCAGAGAGTCATGCAGTGTGCACCCTGCTCTTCTGAATGGTTATGCTGGAGCCCAGGATTTCAGGAGCCTTCCAGGTTGGAGAAGCCTGGCCACGTGGAATCCTCCTGGCTGACAGTCCAAGCTGAGCTCATCATTTTAGCACCAGACCACTTTGTTTTGCTAAGCTATTCTTGAAATGAGTATGTTCCCAAACCTTGGAAACAGCACTACGCCTCGTGTATTTCTCCATAGGACCCCAGATATTGCAAGTCAGAGACACACCATCTTCTCTGTACCTGTTTAAATTCTTGAAATCTGAATACATGAGTTGAATGAAATAGTTTGTTGATGCCACTAACTTTGGGTGATTTGTTTTGCATCAATAGGAACTGCAACAGAATTTGGCAGCTAGAAGTGGGATGCCACCACAATAAAAACTTAAAATACATGGCACTCATTTTAGGGTTGAGGAAAATTGGAGAGCCTTGAGGAGACTGTCAGCAGAAACCAGGCAAATCTCATGGGAGGTGCCAAGGAAAACGCAATGAAGAGAACAAAAAATGTTACCAGAGGAAAGAAGGCTCCTGCTATATGTAGTAGAAATTTTAGCAAAACTGTTGCCTGCAATAATGCAGAAAATACGTGCAATGAAAGGATTGATTAGACTAAAGAGATTTTTTAGGCAGAATGTTGAAAGTGTCAACTGTTTTCTGTTAGCTGCACATCATAAGGTAAGGATAAAGAGGGATGAATTGCCAGAAGGATTTATTCAGTTTTCAAGGAGAACTTAGAGAAAATATAAAGAGGCAAGACTTGTTAGCTCTGGGATTAAACTATTTTACATATCCAGGCTCTCCAGAGAAATATTGCAGGCAGTGCTTCACAGATTCTTTCAAACTAAAAAAAAAAATCTTCTAAGAGTCTCAACACTGTGCCTCGAAGACCTTGCCTGCCAACAGTAGAACTTTAAGGAACTTAAGGGTGTTTCCTACCTTATCCTCAAAGGGAGGTTGAGTTAGGGAAAGGCTTACCTTGAAGAGATTTTTGGGTGTGGCTTTTAGTAATAGAAGGAGTTACAAATGGATACAAAGGAAACCCTTCATGCTTTTAAAGAGTTTACATCACCTTGGACTGAAGCAGTATAGAAGCAACACAAAATAAAAAGAGTATTTTGGAGTGATAACATCTGACATCAGGAGGTAGGTTGAGAAGGGTATTCAGTTATAAACTCAGATCATTTCTTATTTTCAAAAATAATAATAATAATGTCAGGGGTGGGGAGAGGGGGCTTAGCATGTAAGCAAGAGCCCAGATGGCTGAGCTAAGAGCCACAGAGAACACCCCCAGCAAATGAGATGACGACTTAATCAGGGATCAGAGAACATGCACTTGACCGGATTTCAGAATTGCTGTGGTCTAATGGCTCACACGTGCCTTCCTCCCCCATCCCATGAATAGTGGTATCTTTAGATTTCAGAATTGCT
>NW_012109696.1:4980084-4988129 GCF_000951045.1 Mandrillus leucophaeus | reverse complement strand
GTGGTATCTTTAGATTTCAGAATTGCTGTGGTCCATTGGCTCACACGTGCCTTCTTCCGTTACCCCATGAATAGTGGTATCCTTAGTGGCCAACCTATATTGTCCCAGCGTTGGAGATTGGGAGAGGGGCAAAGACAATTTTCCCTTGTCTTCATTCCCAGGTCAGATTGAGAGGAACTGTACAAAGATAACCATGAGCAGAAGCCTCAGCCTTACTACTTAAATGTAAGTGATTTGTGGCCAGAGAGCAGACTGTAATGTTCTTTTTAAGAAAGATGACCATGAATTTTTTTCACATGTCTCTTGTGATATAGGGTCTATGTTCCCTCTTTTTTTTTTTTTTTTCTTTTGAGACGGAGTCTTGCTCTGTGGCCCATGCTGGAGTGCAGTGGCCCAGTCTCGGCTCACTGTAAGCTCCACCTCCCAGGTTCATGCCATTCTCATGCCTCAGCCTCCCGAGTAGCTCGGACTACAGGCACCCTCCACCACGCCCAGCTAATTTTTTGTAGTTTTAGTAGAGACAGGGTTTCACTGTGTTAGCCAGGATGGTCTCGATCTCCTGACCTCATGATCTGCCCATCTCAGCCTCCCAAAGTGCTGGGATTACAGGCGTGAGCCGCCGCGCCCGGCCTGTTCCCTCTTCTTAAATCTAGGAGGGCTTGCATTTGTTTTAATTTACATGCAGCAGAAGGCACGCTTCTGATTTGTGAGGTTACCCCACATGAAGTGATCCAGTTTCTCCCTCCCTGCTGCATCCTGTCTAAACTCCTTACCTACAGAACCCATGAGACCCCAAATTGGATATTTACTGGCATACTCAATATGAGATCCTGTGCCATCATACAAGGGACTTTGTTATCCTAAGGCCCTTGAAATGAGCAAGTCCACACAACAGGAGAGGTCACATTGCCCAAGTCTACATTCCTAGCCAAGACACATGAGCAAGGTAGCCTCAAGTGACTCCATTCCCCATGGCATCCGTTGGAATTCTCCAGAAAAACAGAACAGGTAGGATAAAGAGATGCAGATGTAGACAGAGATACGTTAAGAGATTTATATCATGTAAGAAAAATGAATCTTGGGACCCCAAACTCCCTAAGCCAAGGGGAAACTCAAGCTGGAAACTGGGTCATGCACACCTGCCTCCCATTTTGGTTCCTAAATGAGATGCCTACAAAGATGAAAAGCTCACATTGTGCCCACCAGGAAATCCCTTGTGAGCCTCAAGATCTTTACTCTACAGCGTTTCTGTTGAAGTGCACCATGACAATGTAAATTGATAGCTTACTCCACAGGTGCAGGACCAAGGACAGAACTCAAAGTCATCCCTCTGCTCACCTGAAATAAATGCACGTCTGACTGCTTCCTCTGCCTGATTGTTTATCTTATCGTATGTAAAAATGCAGAATCACTGAGACAGATAAAGGCAGGAGTGACTGTTCCCCCCAACCCCACATGAAAATTGTGCATTTCTCAGTATCTCCATCCTTTCCCTTTTAAATATTGGAGCCCTCAAAATCATCTTCTGAGAAAGGCGTAGACCAGTCTCCTGGGCACATGTCCTTACCTTTGGCAGATAAACCTCCTGAAATGATTAAGACTTGCTGAGGTCATTTTCCTTGATTGACAATCTTAGGGAATTGGCTTTTGCCATCTTGGGGACTGGTAAGTCTAAAATCCACAAGACAGTTGAGCAGGCTGGAAACTGTCAGGAAGGAGCTCATACTGAAGCTTTGAGGCAGAATTTCTTCCTCCTCAGGTAATACTGTTTTGCTTTTACATCCTTTCAACTGATTGGGTAAAGCTTACCTCATTATGCAGAAAAATCCCTTTACTTAAAGTCAACTGATTTTAGATGTTAACCACATCTACAAAATATCTAACAGCAACTTCTAGATTAGAGTGCAGTTGAATAGGTGGGTACTATCGCCCAGTCAGTTGATATGCAAAATTGACCATCCCACCTATCTTTTGAGTCACCCCAGCCTTCCAGCCTTCACAGCTGAAGTTCCAGACTTTGCAGAGCAGAAACAAGTCCTCCCTACTGTAACCTGCCTGAACGCCTTACCCGCAAAGCCTGTGAGCCCATAAAATGGTTGTTGATACTACCACATTTCAGGGTGTGTTGTTGTGAAACAGTAACTGATACAAGGCATGAAAGGAGGGTCCCTTCAACACAGGGGCTGTGCTAAAACAATCCACCCCCAGAAAAGCCACCTACGGAAAGCTCTGTATAGTGCAAGAGTCTGTCCCACAAGCGGTGGCATTGTCTAGACTGCTTCTACCAGGAAAGCTAATCCCATAGTAGCAGTGATGAACAGATGGTTGTCTTTTTCAGACACCAAAGAATCCTAATGTTCAGATAATGTATAGAGACAGGCAGGAACCCATAGGCAGGTACAGATGGGAGTCTCTGAAATGGTGACAGTTTCATGAGTTTGAGGCAGAGTCTGAAGAAGAGCATGGGGTCTCAGCTCTCTCTAAACCTTTTCTTGGCCAAAATGATTGGGCTAAAATGAGAGAGGGGTAGGGGGATATCACTTACAGAGCCTCTCCGGGGTGTACCAACCTCTCCATGTACCACACATTTACTACACTAGGACCAGGGATTTTGGTGACAGATGCAATGTCAATTGAGTTCCTAGTAGGGAAGATGGGAAAGAGACAGAAAGTAGGGAGGAAAGAGAGGGATGGGTGGAGGGAGAAAGGTAAGGAGAGTGGGAAGTGGGGATATTAGTTGAGGAAGAGTCTCTGGAGAAACTGAGTTTGTTTGGGCAGTTTCAGGATGTAGAGTTTAGGGATGACATTCACAGCCATCTGGAGATGACTTAGGTGGGCTGAGTAATGGCACACCCTGCCCCATTATAAATATATTTACACCCTGATCCTTGGACCTGTGAATGCTACTTTATACAGCCAAAAAGGGTGGGGGGAAATTTACTGATGGAAATAAGTTAAGGATGTTGAGATGGGGGGTTTTCCTGGACTACCCTGGTGAGGCTTAAATGCATCACCCTGTCCTTGTGACAGAGAGGCAGAGGCCAACTTGACACAGAGAAGGGGCCACAGGAAGAACAGAGGCAGGGATTGGAGCAAGATAGCCTCAAGCCAAAGATAGTCTGAAGCCCCCAGAAGC
Source organism: Mandrillus leucophaeus (assembly GCF_000951045.1). Lineage (NCBI taxonomy): Eukaryota > Metazoa > Chordata > Mammalia > Primates > Cercopithecidae > Mandrillus > Mandrillus leucophaeus. The sequence goes on along the minus strand of NW_012109696.1, from coordinate 4,984,993 downwards.
TGGAAGAGGCAGAAGGGGTCCTCCTTGGAGCCCCTAGAGGGAAGTGAGGCTCTGCCCATGCATTGATTATGAAAGCATGAATATCCATTGTTTTAAGACACACATTTTTTGGCAATTTATTACAGCACTCAGAAGAAATGAACACAATGACACTCCCTCAAAAAACAGTGTGAAGACAAGGTGCCATGAAAGCAGCCCCAGCCTGGTACATGGTGATGTGGTTTGGCTCTGTGTCCCCACCCAAACCTTATCTGGAATTGTAATCCTCCTGTGTGAAGAAAGGGACTTGGTAGGTGATAGGATCATGGGAACAGTTTCCCCCATGCTGTTCTCGTGATAGTGAGTGAGTTCTCAGGCAACCTGGTTGCTTGATAAATGGGTGGCACTTCCCCCTTCTCTCTCTCTCTCTCTTTCTCTCTCCTGCCACCATGTAAAATGTGCCTTGCTTCCCCTTCACCTTCTGCCATGATTGTAAGCTTCCTGAGGCCTCTCCAGCTATGTGGAACTGTGAATCAATTAAACTTCTTTTCATTATAGATTGCCCAGTCTCACGTAGTTCTTTATAGTGTAAAAACTGTTAGCTGTGGTCTCCCTGCTGAACTAGTTATCATGGAGGAAAGAACAGGGAGAGACAACACTAGACAGAGAGTCTACAGTATTACACTGAAACACACGTGACACACAAGTGGGCACCAGATGAATGCACGATGACAGTGACAGAGACGAGAATGCCCGGAGTAAGAGGGAGGGATGAAGGGCAGCATCTCAGGGAGGTAGGGTGCATCTGGGGTTGGAGCCAGATCTCTTTCTGTCTCTCCAGATCCCGGCCAGCCTCTGGCAGGACCAAAGCACAGGCCAGGCAGGGCCAACAAAGGCTTGTGTTCACCACCAACTCATTAAGAACCACAGCACTGTAACAAAAGAGTGTTAAAGCCTCAGATGCAATTCCCTTTAGCGCCTGCTGCCCAGGATGACTCACGCTGTATCCCGAAACCAAGGTCCTCCCTCCAGCCTTTCCCCAGTGCTTTAGATAAATATTAGAAATGTGGAGGCCATCACTTCCTGTAAATAGATTTAATCTCTTAGGCTTTCATCATCCAAACAGAAGCTCACTTACTGCTGGTGCTAAATAAATATTAAATAGTAGGGAGTTCTTAAAAGCAAACCACCTAGGCCTCAGATGTAAATAGCTCTCTCTAAGGACATCTCTGGGTGCCTTCTTTTCCTTTCATTTACTTCCTCCCTCTCCTCTTCCTTTTTTCTTTCCTTCTGTCTTTCTTTCTTAAGTTGGAAGCTCTTCAGGCAAACAAAAGGAGATTGAGAAACAAACTCTTCTCTCAATCTAGGGCGGGCAGTTCCCCCCTCCCCGCCCCGCTCCTGCCTGCGATTTTGTGTGAACTGCAGAGGTCCCTGGTGTTTTGTTTTGTTCTTTGCCTCATTCCTTCTGTCTTAAGGTAACCTTATAGAGTCCAAAAGCCTGATTTGCATGAATGTGAACAACACCGCTCTCTGTTATCCAAATAATTGGATCTGTCTTTCCTTTACTAAGACTGACTTAGTTGTACCATTTGAGGACTGAAATATAAAATGGGAGTGCGTGCCATGAAATCCTGTTTGTAGGAAAGCAGTCACCCTGGGGGGAAGAAACCAGTGGGCTACACCGTGGCTGGGACTGCAGGGACAGGCTTCGTCTCCAGCAAACACACGCGTGGCCAAGCGCCCGGGCCGGCACCCCTGGCTGTTTGCTAGCAGAATCACGAGGAAGAGTAAGTTGGAAAACAAGAAAGAAAACGCTTTCACGTACCCACAAGATGATGTGCACACAAAGCGGGGGAGGGGCACCATCGTTCAAGACACTGGGCCACTGAGTCCAAACCTTCTCTGGCTGTGGAAAAGCAGCCCAGAGCCACAGGTGACCTTGCAACTCGCATCCCTGCTGCCCCTGGTGCCACACACTTGCCCAGGCCTGGGGCTGCCTCACCCTCCCCTGCAGGCCAGAGGGAGCTACATGGCTGCCCTGCCCGTGCAGGGGTCAACCTCGGCGTCCCCACACCAGAGTGCCCTGACCTCATCCCCCACAGGCTCCTTAGGCATCCTAGCCAGCCGGTTCCTGTGCGTTCAGGCAACAGAGAGGTCGCTGATGTCAATCTCAAAAGCCTAAGAGGCCCCTGGCCCTGTGGAGGAGACCCTGCCTGTTGGGATCCGGGGTCGCCAGGCCTGAGAGGAGGACACACAGCCCAGGCCATCGCATGACCTGAATGTCCGCAATTGGGCAGGCGGCTGTGGAGCAGGGTTTGTTTGCACCAGATGATTTTTTTTTGCTTTTGTTTTTATTTGCTTGCTTGTTCTGTGGGAGGAATTGCTTTTTTCTTACTCTATTTTTTTGCATGAGCTCTGGAAACCAAAAAAAAAAAAAAAAAAAAACACTTTCTGGGTTATCATGTTTCTTTTTATTCAGACACTTCCTTAAGTTTTGGCCGATATGTAAACTGCACTCCCAGGCCCTCAGGCTCTGGGGCCGCCCTCTTACCTTGTTCACCAGCACCCGCAGGGGACAGAACGGTGACTACCATTGTATGGGGGCAGAGAGAAATTGACACACGTGGGCCGAAATCTCAGGGAGGATCAGACAGGGTCCCACAAATGGAGGAGCGAGTGGAGGATGTCCAGGAACCTGGGAGGAAAAGGCTCAGCCGCAGGGCTCAGGCCTCAGCCACGCCTTAGACAGGGAGGCTGCTGTTAGAGGGACTCAGCGCTGAATTGCACCTGACAGTAAACCACACATTCTTTCCTCGGGAGCCACTGATGGATGATTCCGTCGCATTGATGAAGACTGGCCTTAAGAAGAAGAAGGAAAAGTGAAGTCACAAAGAGGCTGCTTGTCACCCCTCTTCCATGTGCGACTCTTTTCCCTGAGCCGCCAGGTGGTGGACGTGGGGCGTTTGGGGAATGCCCAGCGCAGCGTGCGTGTGCGGCCAGCAGATGTACTGGGGCTTTGATAACCAAAACACCCCAAAACAGAGCATGCAGGGAAAATGATCTGCAGATGTGTCACCGGGAAGAGTCGACCTCCTGCCAATAAATTAGTCGAAGTTATATTTCCCCAGATCAGCCTTACCTTCTGAAGGATAAATTATGGCGCTAGGCACGCCACCCAAATTTTCCGAAGTCTTCAGAGACAAGACGCCCAGATTGCGGGATGTTCTTGGCAAAGTTGTGTTCTTCTCAAAAATCACTCACAAGGGAGCTGGAGAGCATTTCAAGGGCTTGTGCTTTCCCAGAGGAGCTAGTTACACAGCAGCACAAGGGGCCACAGGGCTGCCCTGGGAACAGGTGCCAGTGGTTTGCTGCTGGGCACACCAGGGCCAGAGAAAGCAGCTGCTCCTCCCCTGCCCTGTGAGTACCATTTCCCACCTGACACTAGAGGTGTCATGGCCGTGCCAGTCCCGGTCAGCGTGCTTCCTCCTAGGACATCGGTGCATGTCTCTTCTTGGGGAAGACTCTGGACTCTCATGCACTCGGGGTGCATTTGTCCTGACGTCACTGTGGTGAAGCAAGAAGATTCTGTTTTTGTTGATTCCCACTTTAAATAAGAAGAAACCAAAACGCAGAAAAGGCATGGGCCAAAGCTTCAGGCCTCCCCGGATAGCTGGAATGAAGCTGTGCAAGTTCTCCTCACGCCGGAAAGCTCTGTTCTGCCGGGGACTGGGATTTTTCAGAGAAATAGTTCCGAATCTAAGATGCACCTATTCTCAAGGGATTCTCAGAAGGTCTCAAATTTCTAACACAAAATGCAAAAGAAAGCCAAAGAAAAATTTAAAGAATATATACATATAAGTTTTTTTTTAATTCCATGGATGCTAAGTTTTCAATAGGTGGACTAAATTTTTATCCTTACCTTAGAAACTACGTTGACTGGCTTATTATAAAATAGTTAACATATTCACAAGGTAAAATGCAAGAAGTAAAACAAACGTGCTTTTCTTCAGTTGACTGTCATTGAGTCTCTTTGGACATGACCTTGTCCATCAGAGGGCAAGGCCCAGCCCAAAAGTCTGCCCGAACCTGGAGAGTGATGAGGACACTAGCCACGGAGCCAGAAGCCTGTGCGTCGCTGAAGCACCGCCGACCTTCCTGATATTCGAGTAAGACACCACTTAGTGACCCTCCCTTGAGTAGGTGGAACAGGGCCTCCCGGAAAGGTATGTCCTGCTGAAAACTCAGCGTGTGACCTTGTTTGAAATAAGAGACTTTGCAAATGTAAATAAATTAAGAACCTCACAAGGAGGGTACTTTGGGTTGGGATCCTCCCTGAGTGTAATGGGAGTGTCCTTAAAAGACTCAGAACATAGAAACCACGGAGGAGCATGTCTCGTGCTAACTAACGGAGGCAGAGAGAAGGCTGTGTCTCCCAGCCATAGCATGTGTGGGTGACCGGCAACACGGAACAAGGATGGAGCCTCCCTTGGAGCCTCCAGAAGGAACCAATCCTGCTGGAACTTTGATCTGGTCCCCAGCACAATGAGACAATAACTTTCTGTTGTTTTAAGCTAGTCTGTGTTAACGTGTACAGTGGCCCCAGGAACACATACATTTACTCACCCAGGAAAAGGGACAAGGTGCTCATGGGAAAAGAGAAAAAGCAGGAAGCCTGCTGCCCACAGGAGGCTGATCTCCGGGTGCAGTGGCCCGACAGCAGCCTCCATTACCATTGGTGTCCAGCACGCCCTGACGGTGCTGGCACCCAAGGGCCGGGAGAGGCTGTCAGGACTCATCTCTCCATGTCAGAGGACACCTGGACACAGAGGGTCTGTGACCCCAGGAGAGCAGGGAAGACCAAGGCAGGGGTGGGAGCGCTGCGGGCCCTCCACACACCCGGTCTGTGACCCCAGGACTTGTCTGGGACCCC
>NW_012109696.1:4978829-4980034 GCF_000951045.1 Mandrillus leucophaeus | reverse complement strand
GGCAACACGGAACAAGGATGGAGCCTCCCTTGGAGCCTCCAGAAGGAACCAATCCTGCTGGAACTTTGATCTGGTCCCCAGCACAATGAGACAATAACTTTCTGTTGTTTTAAGCCAGTCTGTGTTAACGTGTACAGTGGCCCCAGGAACACATACATTTACTCACCCAGGAAAAGGGACAAGGTGCTCATGGGAAAAGAGAAAAAGCATGAAGCCTGCTGCCCACAGGAGGCTGATCTCCGGGTGCAGTGGCCCGACAGCAGCCTCCATTACCACTGGTGTCCAGCACGCCCCGACGGTGCTGGCCCCCAAGGGCTGGGAGAGGCTGTCAGGACTCATCTCTCCATGTCAGAGGACACCTGGACACAGAGGGTGGACTTGTCTGGGACCCCAGGAGAGCAGGGAAGACCAAGGCAGGGGTGGGGGTGCTGTGGGCCCTCTACACACCCGGACCCTGGCCCCAGCCAGGCGGAACTGAGCAGCCCTTCCCACCCTCCAGTAGGGAATACAGGGAAACATGGGCAGAAGGAACTTCTTGAGAAAGGCAGAGCAGAGACGGGGAGGGAGTGCTGGGGGAGTCAGGACTCTGAAGACACTGAGGGCGACTCTGAGAGGAGCAGGCGCCTTGCTCGCCCCTGAGGAGCTGGATGGCCTGGCCCTCTTTGGACTCTGCCTGGAGCCCTGAACCTCAGAGCTCCAGCTGGGATGAGGAAGGTGGCCTGGGGGCTGCACCTGCTCACTGAGCCAGCAGCCCACACACTGCAGTGCACCTGCCTTCCCCGGGAAAGCCACGGGACTCCTGCTTGAGGGCATGGGGCAGGACGCTTCTCCTTCACCTGGAACATGGACTCCTCACGAGCTGTGTTGCGTGCGGACTTTGACCTGCGGAGAACCCTGTGCTGGCACAGCCAAGGGCTCAGACCCCCGGGGAAGATAGGTCACTCAGAAGGCACCGAGATGGGAAGCAGAGCCAGGTGAGGGACTTGAGTGGCAAAGGCACCTGGAGAAGCCACCCGGCCCTGGGCCCAGCTACCTCTCTCAGGCTGAGGCCATGTGACAGGGACCTGAACGGTGTACCCAAGAAAAATGAAAACATAAAACTGCGTGGACATCTTGCTCCTTGTCAACTTTCCATCCTGAACCAAGAGAACACGCCGCCTCCATGCAAGAAGACCAATGGGTTCACCGCCAACTAAGACTTCCCA
>NW_012109696.1:4974718-4978414 GCF_000951045.1 Mandrillus leucophaeus | reverse complement strand
CAGGGGTGGGAGCGCTGCGGGCCCTCCACACACCCGGTCTGTGACCCCAGGACTTGTCTGGGACCCCAGGAGAGCAGGGAAGACCAAGGCAGGGGCAGGGGTGCTGCGGGCCCTCCACACACCCGGACCCTGGCCCCAGCCAGGCGGAACTGAGCAGCCCTTCCCACCCTCCAGTAGGGAATACAGGGAAACACGGGCAGAAGGAACTTCTTGAGAAAGGCAGAGCAGAGATGAGGAGGGAGTGCTGGGGGAGTCAGGACTCTGAAGACACTGAGGGTGACTCTGAGAGGAGCGGGCGCCTTGCTCGCCCCTGAGGAGCTGGATGGCCTGGCCCTCTTTGGACTCTGCCTGGAGCCCCGGACCTCAGAGCTCCAGCTGGGGTGAGGAAGGTGGCCTGGGGGCAGCACCTGCTCACTGAGCCAGCAGCCCACACACTGCAGTGCACCTGCCTTCCTCGGGGAAGCCACGGGACTCCTGCTTGAGGGCATGGGGCAGGACGCTTCTCCTTCACCTGGAACACAGACTCCTCACAAGCTGTGTTGCGTGTGGACTTTGACCTACGGAGAACCCTGTGCTGGCACAGCCAAGGGCTCAGACCCCCGGGGAAGACAGGTCACTCAGAAGGCACCGGGATGGGAAGCAGAGCCAGGTGAGGGACTTGAGTGGCAAAGGCACCTGGAGAAGCCACCCAGCCCTGGGCCCAGCTACCTCTCTCAGGCTGAGGCCATGTGACAGGGACCTGAACAGTGTACCCAAGAAAAATGAAAACATAAAACTGCATGGACATCTTGCTCTTTGTCAACTTTCCATCCTGAACCAAGAGAACACGCCGCCTCCATGCAAGAAGACCAATGGGTTCACCGCCAACTAAGACTTCCCACATGAGGACAAGGACAGACCCAGTCCTGCTGGCGACTCTTGCAGGCATCTAGGAGAGCCACCTGTGGCCATCATCCTTCGGGCTCTCACCCCGCCCTGGGAATCCTCCTACCAGGTCTGCATTCGAATGCTCAGATCAGTGATTTCAGATGGAACCTAGCAAAGATTGATGGAGTCCGTCCCATCCCGTTTATCTCTCCTGGATGGTGTTTCCTCTCAATTATACTCGTCTAGGGTACAAAATCAGGATGGGTGGGTGGCATGCAGCATTGCCACTCCTACATATTAACTGGAATGAAAACCAACTTAAGAGTTGCTTCAGGTGTCTGGCTCTCCAGGGGCAGGAGCAAATCCAGCCCCAACTTTTCTCTCTTCTCTCTACAGCCAACCACAGCAAACCAGGGAGAGGGAAAGCCTGAGAGAATGAGAATAGACAGGCATTTATTCAGGCCTTAAACTGGGCCTGCCTTTCTGGGATCTCGCATTCAGGGTCCCTTATCTTTCTCTTCCGAGCACCTTCCCAGCCCTCCACCTCACCTCCCCGTCCCCATGCACACTTCACTCCTGTGATTGTTTCTAGATCAGCAGGAGGTCTGGGAACTGTGCCTGCAGCTGAAATGGAGAAAACCCATCCAGTACCTCCCCTCCCATCGGTGATTAAACCTCCAGCCCAGAGCCAGCCCTGCCTAGGATGCCAAGCAGCCCTTCTCCTTGTGAATCCGCTTTCATCTCTGCAAGGACAACCTGTCCCCACCCTGCCCTGCTCGCCACTGGAAGGTGCCTGGTGGACACCGTGGTTCATATCCAAGTGACACCAGATAAACGACATCTCCCTGCAAGGCCTTTCACAATGTGCATTTGAGGTGAGGAAGGGGGATTCATGGAATAGCACTCCATTCTCAAAGGCTGAAAGATCAATTTGCAAAATGGATAAGCTTAAATGCCTTTCACATTTTACAAAAACCTCTGGGAAAAGTTCTCTACTTCTCTCAGATACAAATAACTGGGACTGCGAGAGATGCCACACTCTTGATGCTGGGTTATCTAAAACATTTATTAAGATCTGGCCTTGCTCTGTCTGCCTTCAGACTTGCACTCCTCTGCTGCCGCAGAACTGTTCCGGCTGCTGCCACTACCGCAGACTTCCCAGCGGGATAAATCATAAGGCCACATCTGCCCATTTCTCTTGTTTGACATCTCAGTGACATTTAGCCCTCTGGAAACTGGCTCCTCCCATGGCCACAGGACACTGCACACTTCGGCTGCACCTCCTACCCTCTGAGGGCTCCTTCTCGCTGCTGGGTCCTCTGCCTCTGGTCCCTGGGGTGATGGGGCTCTTGAGTTTTCTGTCCCCAGCCCTCTAGTCCTGCGGACCTAGGCCTTTCCCGGCTGGCAGGACAGCCTAAAGAACACCTGTCGGAGCTTCTCTCTCTGTCACCGTGTGAGGCAAACTGTCATCATCCACCAGCAGAGGCAGAGGTGAGCAGCCGCACAGCCCGCGGCCCCGGGGCGGGCAGCATTGGCCCTTGTGGGGTCATGTACCCATCGAGCGTGCACTCCCACTCCCCGCGAGATGACACCCTCCTGCACACAAACGCATAACCCCACAAGGCACATGGCTGAATTCACTGTAAAATCATGTTTATAAAGCAAAACATGTCCTGCTTCCAAAAGGAGTCGAGCACTAACTGCCATCGCAAGAAAACCTGAGTTTCTAAAGCAGCGATCAGAGGGTCTGCAGATGGAGCCCAGACAGCCTTCCAGGCAAACTCTTCTCTTCCTCAGCCCTAGTCTCTAATCCCTGCAAACCCTCCAGGGACCTCCACTCTTTCAAATACCTGAACTCCCTGTTCCCCTACCCGTCTCCTGTTTCGGTCTTTGTAAGGAGCCGTCTGTGTCCAGTGGCACTGCCTGGCAGCTCCATGGGGTCTGGCTTAAGAATGAGCAAAGCTCCAGACCCCCCAGCCGAGCCCCACCAGCCAGCGCCTGGGGACCTCAAAAAGGGTTCGTGCAGACAAGACATGCCAGAGGCCTGTGGGGACCTCGAGGGCCGTTCTGCCCCATTGCTGCACAGCGAAAAGAAAATAATAATAATTTCTAAGACTTTCAGGTTCAGCTTCCCAAAGTACTTTTCCAGGAACATGCTTTGAAAGAACACCATAGAAAATACGGTCCGAGTGACATGAAGCTTCAGACATCCTCGTGATTTAGGGGGCGAGACGGCGAAGGGATCTCAGGAAGAATTTGTTTTTGTTTCTGAAATGTCAGAAGAAAACACACCTTTGAGATGAGCCTGTACCGTCAGCTTTCAAAATCCCCCTCGCACTTTGCTTGGGTCCCGTGTGTGCTGAGCAGGAGAGAAAGGTGTGCAGAGAGGTCTGCTCCTGGGCCTCCCTTCACAAGGGGAGTCGGTTCCAAAATCCATGTGTAAAGCGTGAAGTCTTGCACACGTTCTGTAAAGCACAGAAGATATTCGAGAGCAACTCATTGGAGGAGTTGCCAAAGTGTGTCTTCAGGGCATACAAAGGTTGTTTCGAAAGCAGCGTGAAGGCTCCAGGTGCAGATGTAGAGCATGGATTCAGCCAAGCAGGCGTCTGTGCACTGCGCCTGCCCTGAGCGCCTACTGCATGCCTGGCACATGCAGAGAGAGAGGAAGGGGCAGAGGCTGTGTCCTCAAACCTCGCACATGCTCAGTGGGAGGTGCACACACTTCGGCTATGAACGTGTGCACCCTGCAGGGACAGAGACACAGTCTCCCTACAACGCGCCCAGCCCCAGAGGCACGTGCGTGCACTCACACGTGCATGGCGCGGGGAC
>NW_012109696.1:4932937-4974668 GCF_000951045.1 Mandrillus leucophaeus | reverse complement strand
CTGCACACAAACGCATAACCCCACAAGGCACATGGCTGAATTCACTGTAAAATCATGTTTATAAAGCAAAACATGTCCTGCTTCCAAAAGGAGTCGAGCACTAACTGCCATCGCAAGAAAACCTGAGTTTCTAAAGCAGCGATCAGAGGGTCTGCAGATGGAGCCCAGACAGCCTTCCAGGCAAACTCTTCTCTTCCTCAGCCCTAGTCTCTAATCCCTGCAAACCCTCCAGGGACCTCCACTCTTTCAAATACCTGAACTCCCTGTTCCCCTACCCGTCTCCTGTTTCGGTCTTTGTAAGGAGCCGTCTGTGTCCAGTGGCACTGCCTGGCAGCTCCATGGGGTCTGGCTTAAGAATGAGCAAAGCTCCAGATCCCCCAGCCGAGCCCCACCAGCCAGCGCCTGGGGACCTCAAAAAGGGTTCGTGCAGACAAGACATGCCAGAGGCCTGTGGGGACCTCGAGGGCCGTTCTGCCCCATTGCTGCACAGCGAAAAGAAAATAATAATAATTTCTAAGACTTTCAGGTTCAGCTTCCCAAAGTACTTTTCCAGGAACATGCTTTGAAAGAACACCATAGAAAATACGGTCCGAGTGACATGAAGCTTCAGACATCCTCGTGATTTAGGGGGCGAGACGGCGAAGGGATCTCAGGAAGAATTTGTTTTTGTTTCTGAAATGTCAGAAGAAAACACACCTTTGAGATGAGCCTGTACCGTCAGCTTTCAAAATCCCCCTCGCACTTTGCTTGGGTCCCGTGTGTGCTGAGCAGGAGAGAAAGGTGTGCAGAGAGGTCTGCTCCCGGGCCTCCCTTCACAAGGGGAGTCGGTTCCAAAATCCATGTGTAAAGCGTGAAGTCTTGCACACGTTCTGTAAAGCACAGAAGATATTCGAGAGCAACTCATTGGAGGAGTTGCCAAAGTGTGTCTTCAGGGCATACAAAGGTTGTTTCGAAAGCAGCGTGAAGGCTCCAGGTGCAGATGTAGAGCATGGATTCAGCCAAGCAGGCGTCTGTGCACTGCGCCTGCCCTGAGCGCCTACTGCATGCCTGGCACATGCAGAGAGAGAGGAAGGGGCAGAGGCTGTGTCCTCAAACCTCGCACATGCTCAGTGGGAGGTGCACACACTTCGGCTATGAACGTGTGCACCCTGCAGGGACAGAGACACAGTCTCCCTACAACGCGCCCAGCCCCAGAGGCACGTGCGTGCACTCACACGTGCATGGCGCGGGGACCTCATGTCTGACATGCTCTGGACCTCACAAGCTCATCTCCTGGAATTCCACTCTGCCAAGATGAGTTTTGTGTTAAGAGAGAGGAACTAAACCTGCCTTTTTCTCTTACTAAGCAGAATGCCCAGTTCTTCTCCAGAAATGGACCACAAAACTGCAAAATGCAAGAGAAGGTACTAAAATCTCATCATCCTCTGAACACAGAAACATGTTAGCAAATTCATGACTGGAAAAAAAAGGTCCAGTAAGCTGGTGAGGTTTCAGACGGCGATTGCTCCGAACTCTCCTTTTTATTCTGAAATTCTTATTAGCAAAATGCGAAAGTGAACTGATGCCATTAACATCTTCTCTCTGCTTTCCTTGGGAACTCAACATTCATTATTATTGAAAATATAATATTTATTTATTTCAAGAAAATAGAGAAAATAAACACACCGTGGTCACACCGCTTGAGAGTTACTGGAATTCTCCTGTGTGCAGAGGAGAGAGTTAGAACCTGGGACCTGGCGGCAAAGATGGGTGTTTTTAAGGACGTGGGCCCAGCCTCTTCGTCCCCCACATCTGGGCCTCCCGAAGAGTATCTGGCCCAATGGTAATGGTCAGAAGCCAAGCTTCTGAGAAGGCTGCTTGGAGTACGTTAATATTTCATTGAAGACCTGCCACAACCTTATGACAGTTGTACTATCCTTTATGGGTAAGGAGACAGGATGAAGTGCTAGGCTAATACTTTACCTTTTTAATCTATTAATCTACCACCTTAGGGACATGATTTTAAATCCACTCCAGAGCAAAGTGACTGAAAATCATTCTGGTCTGACAGCTTTAAAAGATCAGAAGTGAAGCATGTTAAGAAGGTCTCAGCCCGTTGATACCGAACGAGTTCAGCTGTTTGGGATTCCCCCGCCCTGGTGAGGGTCTCCCTTCTTGTTGAGAGGGTCCAGGTTGGGCCTCACATGCCAGCAGGAAAGTGTTCCTATTAGACGGGGTGAAAGTGATCAAGGAGGATATGACATCGGAGTGGGCTGGGGTGGACAGCGCTGATGGGGTTGGAAAATCCTCAGAGTTTGGGGAAAGGTTTGCTTACTGCGTATTGGGATGAGTGGCTGGTGTCACGAGAGCCAGTTAAAAGCGAGGGAATGAAAGCCAAGTGCTTGTTCCACGGAGCCACACGGCGGGACAAAACAGAAAACTTTATTTTCAAACGCTTGGATTTTGATGACACATAAGTTAATTGTATTTTTTTTTTTTTATAACGATCGATAGAGCCTCCAATTCCTGAGCAGTCCCAGGGACTGCTGAGCAGCCAGATTGTCGCCAGGGCCAGCAATGGGGCCATTGAACAGGTTCTCCACAGGGTCTCAGGGCTTCAGCCAAAGCTTCTCCACCCACTGAGGGAGCTCAGGCCATTCCATAGCACAGATGTCCCCATAAGCCCTGGCCAGCACCGCTGTTTGAGAGAAATACCAGGTCAGTTATTTGATGCAAAGGAGACTCTTCACAAGTAAGTAGCCAGGTGCAGAAGATGACGTGGTAACTACAAAGACTCAGTTCTCAGCAGGGCAGGGTGGCTCCCACCTGCCATTCCAGTGCTTCGGGAGGCAAAGGAGTGCTTGAGGCCAGGAGTTCAAGACCAGCTTGGAAAACAGTGAAACCCTGTCTCTACAGGGTTAAAAACACACATATATATACACATATAATTTAAAGATCAAAAACTAAAATAATAACAATACAAGCCTCACTTCTCACAGTGGTCATGGGTCCCACATGCACGTGTGGTCCTTTGCGGGCAAATCTTTCAACTATGCGAAGCAGCAACTAAAGAAAAGTTTGCATTCCTGCCCAAAGAGACCTTTCCTTTTGCACTTTGGAAACCAAGAATTATACTAAGATGTTTACTTCTTGTTGCAAAGCAGGCACCCCCTTCTCTCACATACAGCTACCAAGCACCCATGCATACGTGGACACCTGAGGTAAGAGGAAGGGGCCTTGGGGAGTGCTGCTGGCATCAGACAGCGTGTTGAGAGCACCCCACGCAGGGTACTGCTAAGAGGGAGGCTGCTGAGTGAGGAACAGGGTGACCTCTCCCTCCCTGTGCCACCCAGGGCCACCCCCTTCGTCTGCTCAGACAGGCTGATATATGTGGGCACCTTGGTTCTGGGGTAGCAGCATGGTCTGTTTGAAAATCCCTGAGCAGCAAACCTCAGATGTTTACACACCAGCAGAAGCGACTGATGATAAGGTGGCTCCTCCTGGACACACAGGTCTCTCCCAAGTGAGGCTCCTGCACAGAGCTTTCAAAGCCAAACTACCTCTTTAGAACAGGCATTGGGCAACTCCATTCCAAAATCAAGGCCTTGGCTCCCCTGGGCTCCCCTGGGCTCCCGTGGGCCAGGCTGGGGAGAGGCACGCAGAGGGAGCGTGTGGTCTGCAGGGTCTGTGGGCTTCACTTCTAGGAGAAGGGGGCAGAAGCACAGGGATGGTGGTGACAGCCTGGGGACTGTAAGGGGGACACTTTCTTTTTCCTGCGCACCTTTCTCTCCAACTCTTGCCCCTTCCTGGCCTCTAGGATCGCCTCCCAAATAAACTCCTGTCCCCAAATTCTTTACTTAGAAGCTGCTTTGGGGCAGTCCAAGATAAGAGGTTTTGAGGCATGAATGAGGAATTTGGGAGGAACTGTTATCAAATACGCCTTGGAAATATAATAAAAGAGTGGCTAGTGCTGACCATGTGGGCAAAGAAGAGAGGGGAAGGCGGGAACGTGGGGGCTTCCTCTCAGGAGGGCAGGGTGTCCCTGAGGGGCACAGAGACAGAGGAGCTCCGAGCATGAGCTGGGAGTCATCTCAGAAAATGCCCCCTCTTTGCCATCACAAGAAATAATAATGATGAAGAAAAAGAAAATATGACGAGAAAATACTATTGCAGTAGTCAAGATTACTAAAACATGACCTTGTTATTAATTTAAAAATGTTTGGATTAGACTACATTCAGGAAACGCAGGGTTTCATCTAACCCTACACCATGATTAGTGAGTTCATTTTCATGTGCACAGTTGAGAAACGCATCCCCTTTCTTCCATCAAATTGCCCTACCCAGAAAGAAAAAGCAGTCTCTGTTTTTTTCTCTCTCATCCTGGACATATTCCTAATTAGTTTACTTTTTTAATTAGAAGAGAATTGCTCAACCTTTGAATTGTCCCCCACTTAATGAGCTTCTCCAGATGTTGAATTAGAAACCAAAAAACTACAGAAAAAATGGCTGGACATTAAATAAAACAGGAATTACCAACAGGTCACTTGGGAACCAATTCTATATCCTCACATTAACGCTAAGTAACCCCTGGCGTGGCGTTTTTCCTGTAGAAATGATCAGGACCCTGGCAAGAGATCCACACAGTCCCCTCATCACTCCCAGTGGCTGCCTCCTTCCCACCCCCTGCCCCTCAGTCTGAACACTGTTCTGCAGCTGCCCCTGGCATTTATGATGCCTGTTTTGCAGTTTCTGGCTCTGCTGATGACATCTTAGGGTGGCTGGGTAAGACCCTTCTCATACGAATTTCTCACGTCCATCTCCCTGACAGTGACCTCCTTGAAGTGATCTGGCTCCATTTTCCTTAGAAGCCAGCTCTCTTGGTGATTTAGCATTTAAAGAGGAGTCTCCCTTTGAGACAGGAGTCTGCAGCCTGCCAGGACTACTGCGAAGGTGAGGGTGAGAAAGCCCTGTAGGACAGGGCACCCCACCCGGTCCCCAGCATTCACACCGCAGCCTCTGCCTGCTCAGGACGTGCTGAATGGGTGCACACTGAGCAGCTTGTGCCGCGGTGATCTCTACCCACACGCAATGCCAGGTCGTCCTTCCCGGATACAGGTCAGCTGGCAGCCGGGGCAGTGTATGCACTGGGGTTTCCTGTAGAGACCCCTGCCCCTCCCCAGGGCTCCATCCTCCCCACCTTAACCCCGGGTCTCAGGACTCAAGCACTGACACACCTTAACTCCTCGTCAAAAAGCAGAGTGGCTTTAACAGATGTTTGCATCCATAAACAGGCTTGCTTCGGGTACTTACCTTCAGGAGAAATGAAATCCGTGTTCTCCCCCAAAGACCAGCCTCAGGTGGTCGTGATAGGATTGTCCCAGAGCCAAGGCCCCGAAGAGTCAGCTTCCTGGGAACGTGAATCCTCTGACTTAGGGTTGGGGACTGATGGCCTGAACCCTGCGCTCCTTCTAGAACTCCATATTCTTCAGGACAGTCACATTCAGGCCATTTGCCAATGTCCTCATTCTGAAATGCCAGAATGTTCCCACATTCCTCTCCTATGCTCTCTTCACCACTCTTTGCTTCCATGACACGGTCTGGCTCATTGGGTCTCCACTCTTTGCTGCCACACCCTTGGAGACAGCGAGTGTCTCTCAGCAGGATCATTGCCATCCTTGGCATCAGCCCTGCCCACCCCTCCCAGCAGCAGAGGTGGTCTCTGGTCCTGAGTCCCTCCAACCTGGCACAAACCCCACTCCCAGAGGCTTTCACCAGGCCACATGGAACTTTCTCTGCCAGGGACTCACTCTTCCAAGAAGACGTGGGAGGACCCAGCGGGCAGTGATTCTCCACAATGCAGCAGGTGCTTGTTGTGCCCTGCAGGGTGGGGCAGGAGGCTGGGACTGGGACAGTGGCAAGCCAATGCTCTGCGGAGTCTCACACCACTGCCCAGGGGCACCAGCCCAACAGCCTAGGGCACTGACACCGGGAAATTCCATCAATCATGAAATTATTAATGCAAAATGCATGACAAAAATAAAACCTCAAACATCTGCCTATTGTTTTCATAACTGCACATTTGTATTCCAGATTTAGTTAAGTGCATGGTAAGTTTCTGATAAATGCACTCGTGCACTATTAACACAAATTTAAAGAATACAGTGAATCACCTGTGTGATCTGACTAGCCCATCATTTTAATATGCAGAATTTCATTTTAGTCTTTATTCTGTGTATCTGAATTTCTAATGCAGTCAGAATTCTGGCGTCGATGATTTTGTGTCCTATTTCTTTTAATAAAAATGATCTCCTTGGCCTTCTGTCACTTATTCTTGCCTTTGAGAAAATGCCTTTGATGTTTTTTGTCTTTTGCTACCTGAACTACATTTAGTTTATTTTTTCTAGGAATATGCAGTATATATCTTTACTCTGCCTTCAATTATTTGCAATGATTACTTTAAGTTTAGAAATATTAATTCATACTTTTATTATTAAAGGCAAATATACAATCACTTTCATCTCCTAACACAAAATGAAATTGCAATGTATTTTTACCATCTTCCAACACCCTCGGTTTCCTGATAAATCTGAGGTTGGAGCCACAGCTCACCTTCCTGTCAATACTCAGACCCTTCATCACCTCCTCTCCAGCCACTTTCGGGATTCCATCCGTGTTTACTTTCTAAGGCCCCAGGCCATTCTCAGCCTCTCTGCCCCGTGTCCCAGCCTTCTTCTGCATCTAAAGTTGTAGGTTTTATCTTTTAAAAAAGGTCACTAAGCGTCCTGCTGGCTGAGGCTGTTTATCTGGGTGACGTGTCTACATAGCCGGGAAGCTTGCAGCTGCAGTGACACAAGGCCTGCTGCAACAAGCCGGAACACGGCACCTGGACTCGCCTAGGGCAGAGGTGAGGCTGGCTGCCCAGGTGGTGGGTGCAGAAGTTAAAAGGCAGCATCAGTACTGCAGGCGTGTTCTGCCGCTGGCTCTGTGACATGGAGCAGTCATTTCATCCCAGGCCTGGAAGCCCTCATGGTCACAGCAGGGCTGCCAGCGCCCCTCCGGGCCACACACGCTCTCCCTCAGTCATGCCTCCTGGGTGAACATGGCTCTGTGTCACAATCAGATGATTCTCCCAGCAGCCGCCACACATCTCTCTTTAGGTCTCCTTATCTGAATTGGGTCTGTTCTCATTTCTGACCCAGTTGCAGGCGGAGTCTGGGATGAGTCTGGTCACGTCAGGCCCGTGGTGAACGGGGCGAGCGGCCGGCTTCCTCTGAGGCTCCAGGCCACCTAGGGAAGACATGGGAAGCCACCGGAAAAACAATCTCGAAAGAGGGAACGGTGAACACATGTGCTCTACAGGAAAATAGTTTTTCATTGCTTTCCTGCCCAAACAACCAGTCACCTAGGTGTAAAATGCTGAAATAAAAGTATAATTTCCTAAATCTGTATAATAGAGTTGGTCTTGCCAAGAAGTTGGAGTAAACCTCACTTCTGCTCCCTTTACAGAGTGATACCTTTTGACATCTCTATGATTAACAAATAATACATTTGCAAGCACTATTTTTTCTGGACTATGCTGAGCATTGAAAATTTTCTTTTTTAAGATAGGAAAATTTCCTTCCATGTTTTTTTTTCTGATATGCTTGTCTTTTAGGTGCCTTAACTTGTTCTACGAGAACACCTACAACTTAGCTGAGATTCTGTTCTCTGCTCTCTGTACCAACTGATACCATCATTTTCAAACAACAAACAAACAAAAAAAATTTGCTTCATTTTTTTTCTGATCACTAAAAAATGATGCTCCTTATTGAAATCACACAGTACCAAAAGCTACACAGATGAGCATGAACATCATATGTAAGTCTACCACGAGGGGAAAAGGCAGTATTCATTCACATTTTACCATGTATCTTTCTGATCTTTTTTTTTCCTATGTGATATATTTCAATTCATGTGTTTAATATCCCTCAAGTATTTCTTGGCAAACTATTATGCTGGCCTTGGAATCGATCCCACTAAGAGCACACAGAGTACAGGGCTTTGACATGTCAGTTGGTTATTTTTTCTCCTATACCTTTATCAGTTCGATATGGATTTGTTCCTGTTTGTGTTCGGTTTTCGGGTTGCTTTTTAACTTAAAAAAATTAATAATTGTATTTTTGACCATGGCAGACATTTTCATGTTGCAAAAATCAGCCCTTCCACTCCCTCCTCAGCCTCTCCAGGAGCTGTGTTCCTCGCCCGCTCTAGGTTGACCTTTCTGGGTTTTCTTTTCCCTGAGTAAGGAGCGATATCTGTTTGTGCTTCACCTTCTCTCCGACACAAGCCGTCCCTGAGAGCACCCACAGCAAACACGCCCTGCTCACCGTGCTGCCACGCTCGCCCCCTCCGTCTCTGCATCCTGCAACCACGCAGCTCTGTGAAGGGCTGTCCCCATCACCATCACCATGTGTAGGATGCAGGTCACTGTAGGAACGTCTTGGGGTGCCATGACAAAGTGGGTGGCCTAAAACAACAGAAGTTTAATCCCTCACAGTTCTGGAGGCCAGAAGTTTGACAGGCAGGTGACGTAGGGCCATGCTACCTCCAAGGCTGAAAAGAAGGAGCCTTCCTGCCTCTTCTGGGGTCTGGGGCCCCTACTCATTCCTTGGCTGGTGGCTGCATGGCCCCAGTCTCTGCCTCTGCCTTCTGGTGCCTTCCTCCCGGGCCTGTGTCCGAGCTCCCTCTGCCTCACAATCACAAAGACAGTTTTCACTGGGCATGTTTAGCCCTGAGGGTAAGAGTTGGAAACATGTTTCCCAGTGGCCATTGCTTTGGATTACGACGGGTTCCCTCCACCTCCAGTGGCAGGAGGCAGATGTAAACGTTTATACATTGTTGAATTTTTATTTTTTATTTGAGCCGTAACAAAGAGTTTCACCACTCAAGTCAAAAACACATCTTTTCCTAGTAATTTGTGTTCTAGTACAAGTGTAGTCTCATTATATCTATCACGCAGGTTCTCATGTCCTTGGGGTCTGTTCTGTTGTTCGGAGTGGGATATGGCTTCAACTGTATGTTGTTGTTGTTTTTCCCAATGGAGACTCAGTTCCGTTGAGGGCGTGTACCTTTGCTCTGCTCAAATGTGACCACCTTTATTATCTACTGAAGTCTCATGTTCTCTGGGTCTACTTCTGTCCTTTCTGGTCTATTCCACTGGCCCATTTGTCAAACGCTGCACCAGAACCACAGCACTGCAATGGCAGAGACTTTACAGCTATTTTTTTTTTTTTTTTGTGCCTGGCATCCTGGTGCTCCTCGCTCCTCCTTGCTCACTGACTGCGGTCCAGGCGTGGGCCCCGGTCTCCAAGAGCTCCCTTCCGTGGTGTCTTTTGGAGAAAAGTTAGACTCATCAAAAGGCATAAGGCATCGTATGTGTGATGCCTGTCACAAGTAAGAATGAGTGTTTGTGGCTGGGTATGGTGGCTCATGCCTGTAATCCCAGCACTTTGGGAGGTTGAGGTGGGTGGATTACAAGGTCAGGAGTTTGAGACCAGCCTGACCAACATGGTGAAACTCCGTCTCTACTAAAAATGCAAAAATTAGCTGGGCATGGTGGCTTGTGCCTGTAATCCTAGCTACCCGAGAGGCTGAGGCAGGAGAATAGCTTGAACCCAGGGCCTTGCACTTCTCCTTGCAGTGGAACATCTGGGCTGCAGCCCTTCCTGGCCAGGCAGGAATTCACAAGCCCTGTAGAATAAATGGGACCTGCAAGGGGTCTTTGCCTCAGAAGTCTGAAAGCACAAAAACTGCATGAATGTCAGACCCAGCAAAAAGGGACAGGGTGTCACCAGACAGGCCGCTCCATTGCCCGCCACGAAGCGCATAGCAGGGGCATTCCCGCTGATTCCCGTGTGTTGAGTATCTCCATGAAATCCCCAGTCAGATGCTCTCCTGGGAGAAGCAAAACCATCATAGAGTTATGAAGAAAACAGACTCCATGTTTTCAATCACATTCTTTTGAAGTTTTGCACCCTATACTTTCAATTTCAAATGTCAACACTTTTCTTTTACCATCTGATAGGCAAACGCAGGTCTTTAGAAAAGAAAATAAAAGAAAAAATAATCTAAACCTAAGAAAATATTGAACTATCAGTCTACAACATTTAGTATACCATTTTCTCAAAAATGAAGTTGGTTCTTGCACTGTCTAAGCAAACTACCCACAATCAAGCCTCCAACTGCGTGTTTAATCTGCAGTTTATAAATGAGTAGTCATCAGTCACTGAAATAGCTCAAGCTCCATCAACAGTCTCAGGGATATGCACTTTCTGCCATGAGCACTGCCAAGCATCTTGACATACCATGCCACTCATCTTGTTGCTGGAAGCTTTCATCCTATCTGAATTTCAAGAGCAGGATCATCTTCCTTTCTTCAGGAGCCTTCAACGTTTTTCAATACAGAGACCAACACAAGGCACAACTCTACTCCTGCTGCCCTCCTGGCTTCCTGCTCTTAAGTATCCCACACAGCTCAAGTTACAGACACTGACTGTCATAACCAAAGGCACCCTAGACTTCAAACCGGGTGTCCTCCCTTGGACACCTCCCCTCTCCCCTCCTTCCCCTCATGACTAACCTTGTCAGAGACTCCAGGCTCATTTTTCTACCCTTCACTGTGCACTGCACCATAACTAGCTACAGTCTCGTTCTTCCTCTAACCACTCAAGAGAAATGACCTGGGAATATTTTGCAAAGTCCCCCATAGTCAAATCTGGAAAATTGGCCTCCACACCTTCCAAACCTGACCCCTTTGTTCGATCCCTTGGCATGGGAGATACCACTGCATCTCATACTTCTTTTAAGAGGTGGTGCGACTTTGTCTGCCGTCTTCTCGCCCTATCTAACTCCCTCTCTTTGGGAGAAACATATCCATTGTGTTTACTTACCAAACACACTTGGTAACCTTCTAGGAGTACCAGTCAGACTTCTCTCCTAATCTGCAAACCAATATGTCAACTTTCTACTAAAGAACGCCCAATCACTGCAGGTCCAAAGTTAATGTGTCATCATCATGAAAACTGGTACCAGAACCTCCTCAGGCACCCAAAGCCCTGTCTTGGCAATGGCTCCCGTACACCTGTCATCCCCACCAGTGCTGGCATCCTCCTGCCTCCCCCTCCCCTCTTCGAGCTGTGCCCGTTCTCACTCTCCATCCCCTCTCCTGTCTGTCACCTCCTCTCTGTTCCCACTGGCACTGCTTTGGCTCAGTCCCTCATCATCTCTCATCCGGAACCATCTACATCCCCTTGTCTGCCACTTCACGACATCCAAACTCTCATCACTAGTGCTACCCAAGGCCTTTTTCTACCGTGAAAATCATCACTGCTCTGATTTAAAACCCTTTATACCTTCTCATTACCCCCAGGTTAAAGTCCAAATTCATACAAAATGCTACCTGGCCAGATGTATTTCTACCTTTGCAGTCTTATTCTCATTCACACCTTTCATGGCACCCAGAGGGAGTCACTGGCCCAGTGGCTCACCAACATTAGCAGCACGTCTGCTGGAGCCATCCTTCAGGATCCAGCTCTGCCATCAGTGTGCATTATTCTCTTTGAAAGCAACGCACACACACACACCCCCCAAACACCAGAAATAATCTCTACAACTTACACTTTCATCTATTACTGGACCAACCCCCAGGAAATTAACCACATCTACTTTTGAAAATTGTCAATGTATTTTATCAGCCATTTTTGTAACAGCAAAACAGAGGAAGGAAAATGTTCTGCAAAGAAAAAAAAAGAAGAAGAGACAGAATGATGATGCTCCCCCATTATGCAGGCATAAAATATTTAAAGAAGGCCAATGCATAAGCTGGTGCCATCAGCATATTTAAAATCAGCATTTTCAGAGGTGGCCACTCAGCCAGGGAGCCCTCCGTAGGCTGCAAAGAGGCACCACTGAAGGCAGAACTGCCCTACAGTTGCTCACAGCACCTATTTAGGAGCATGATATTAATGTTGGGATTCCACCTCTGGCTTCAGTATTATTTGCACATTTAAAATAACAAAGTGTTTTAAAAAATACATTATAGCAAGTGACTTCCAACTGTAAACGCATCAAGGCAGCTGGAACTTCCTACATTTAAGGTATTAAAATTGAAGTTGATGGTGGCACCACATTATTTATTACATCAAATGGAGATGCCTTTAAATTTATATTAAATTCAATTTAAATGCCATCAAAACCATGGTTGACAAAGTACTGACAGATGAATATTTTAGTATGATTCAATAGCAGTAAACTTTATTTTCTTACCTTGAGGCAAGGTGATGGGGTTTTTATATGCAGTGGGTTGAACTGGGTTTGTAGTAACATGGCTCATGATTTCCATAAAGTAAAATTTTATCTTTAAAAAAATGATTTTAAAGGGTTTAACTCTTGAACTCTGAAAACATTTCTTCAGGGTTTTTTTTTTTGCTTTACTCATTATTTCATAGTATGGAATCCAGTAGCTTTCTTATGCTGTTCTCAAAACATCTTCTGGTTTGGAATTAACAATTAGACATTTTAAAAGTTTTATGCTTAATGTCGACATGCAGTAATATTTTATCTTGATTTTTCCGCTTGCAGTTATTGGTCATAGGTGGAAAAGTGCCTTTCCTAGTAGTTCACTTGTAGTTGGTGTTGAATGAATAAATTGCTAACAGAATAAATGAAAAGTTTAATTAATTGATTAGTGAACTTGTCTTTGTTACTGTCTCTAAGAAGTAATAGGCAGGCTTTTTTCTGCCTGCCAGATTAGCCCTTGATGTCTGAGTTTAAAGACCTCATCACAAAAGGACTCAACCAGTCTCCCAAAGAGATTGTTCATGAGATACACACACAGCAGACAGACAGACAGACAATAGATTATGTGTTGATGGAGAGAAATATAGACAATCGTTCAGGCCTCAAGCCCTCCAGCCTCTGGCTCTAGAGGCTTCCACTGAAGCTCTTAGAATTCAGGAACAGTTTTTCCTTCTCTAGACTTTGTTTTTAGAATTGACAAACCTGCTCTGCTAGTCTATTGTCTTCATTGAAGATTTACGAAAGTTCCTGTCCTGGGATCACGTGCTGTAAAATGTTTTTAAAGGTATTTTTTATTTTCTTTTGCACAATATATTTTGACTTCCCCTTGACTCTTATCTGGCTAATCATTCATTTTTTCCTAAATCCAGACAGCCACTGCTTTTTGGTAGATAAAGCTGCAAGACAATAATCGTTACTTAGCTTTGACTTTCAAAATAGCATTTTCCAAGAGGAGCTCCTAGCCTGGGCAACATGGGGAGAACTTGTCTCTACAAAAAAAAGAAAAAAATATAGACAGGCAGAGTGCTGCACACCTGTAGTCTCAGCTACTCCAGCTACTTGGGAGGCTGAGATGGAGGATCACTTGAGTCTAGGAAGTCGAGGCTGCAGTAAGCCCTGGTCGTGCCACTGCACTCCAGCCTAGGTGACAGAATGAGACCCTGTCTCAAAAAAAGAGGAGCCTCTATATTTGGAAGCCAAGTTTTCAACTGCAAGAGCCATGTCTTTGAGGGAGAAAAGGATGTCCTGGCCTCCCAAGGCCTCCCTTGAGATGCTGAGAACCAGAGCCTATGGGCACAGGATGGAGAGGGTACCCAGAGAGCCAGACACATGCAGAGTGTCTTTTCCACCAGGCGAGGGAAGGAAGGGCTGGAGTTAGGGGCCCTGAGACAGTCCTTGCACACCCACTACCCAAGAGACCACCTACCCAAGGTCTCTCTGCCTTGCAGACAGTGAAGAGGAATTTGGGTTCACGTACCCCAGAGTGCCACGCCAGGAGCTGGCCAGCTCACGAGGAGCCATGGGATGAGCTGCCAGCAGGAACTGAGGGTGCCGGGACCCCAGCACGAACACAGCCACCTGAGTGAGGGGTGGGATGGGAGCCGGGGAAGATACCTGGAATCACAGGAGCCAGGTACATTTACCAACAGCAGAGAAAGAGAAGAAAATGAAGAGAGGACAGCAGAGGCAGACACTTCATAAGTCTCTTAGTTTCCTGAGAGAGGTTAAGTTAACCTGGAGATAACTAAAAGCAGCCAGTGCCAAGAGGTCATTCTCTCTCCCACCCATACACGTCCAGCCCCAGCAACAAAAGCAGTTTCTACAGGGGTTGATATCCATGCAGAGAAAGAAGGCTACTTACCTGCATGACTGAGTAGACTGAACACTGACTGTAGATTTTAACTAGAAAGCTGACATGTAGAAAGGAATGGCCTCTTGCTCTCTCTGCATCGTCCCTGTCCTGAAGGCAGGATGTCTTCACTGCCAAATCATCAGTGTAGAGGGGAAGATCAGAGTGGAAGAAAATGAACAGGTCATATCATATCTAGATGTGACACATATTTACACTGATGCTCAAAAGCCATCTTTACGTGAAAAACTGGTGCTTGTGTTCAAAACAGAAGTCCTACGCCCTGGTGCCCTAATGTCTTTAGGGAAATGTTTTCTCCTCTGCGAGTTTCATCATACACTTCAGATAGAGACACTGTCAAAGGTGGCATGCAAGAAAATGGAGAGCAGAGTTAATTTGTTTGCTCAAAAATACTTACTGAATGCTTACCTGTGCCAAGGAGTTGGATAAGGTGACAGACACATCCACAAACCACATTTCAGTTCATCCCACACTGAATAGATAAAATTGCCTTGCTTGTTGCTGAGAATACATTTTGGATACTGACACTGTGTTCAAGGTCTCAGTTGCTTGAATTTTGGTCAATTACAACTGCCTTTGGCTGCAAGTAACAGATTCCTATTGGTATTGCTAGTACTATAAGCCAAAATTCCTATTTCAGCAGTTACTTGCACCCAAAAGCAGTCCTAATTGACCATTATTAAACTGCTGACCTAATTGACCATTATTAAAGCTTGTTACTATGCAAGTAACAGATTCCTGTGTTCTGATTTCTGCAGTCAGCCCTCACTATGAAGACAAGTAACACACACAGTCTCTTTTAGAAGATCAGTCCTGGGGCCAAGGACCCAAATGCCCTGAATCTGAGTCTCCCACGCACCTTGGAGACACTCTATCCTCAGGCTTGTCCTTGTAGATTGCGAACCAGCTACTGCCCTTCTAAGAAGCACCCGCTCCCATAGCAGCTTACAGGAAGAAAGGGGCAGGGCAGGAAAATAAGGAAAGTGTGTTTTGTTTTGTTTTGATTGTAATCAGGAAAGAACATTTTTCTTGGAATCCCTCACCTCCCACCCAGAACACACCCACAGTAATTTCCCATTTTGTCTCATGGACTTGAACTGGGACATGTGGCCAAGGCTTAGCTGCAGGAAATTCTTGCGAAGTGAATGTATAGCTTCTTCAGTCTCTGGAGAAAGAAGCAGGAGAGTGAGAAGGGGTTGAGGGTGAGGGAAGAGGTGGCCACTCCTGAGGTCAACCAAGGCCCTCTTGCAAGCTGCACTCAGCCCACTGGGCCCAGGAAGGGCGCAGCACTATGTTTTGGCCCCGGGTGCAAGGCTCAGAGTCAGACCCCAGCCCAGGAGGCTCTCCACAACACACAGCATTCCTCCCTGCAGCGTGGGCACTGCCATTCTGGCAATAAAAAGCAGACTATTTCATGAAGATGGCACAGATGCTAACACGGTTTAATTCTCCCTCTCAGATGTTTATGAACGCCTTCTGCAAATCAACATCATCACTAGTAGAATTCATGTTGTCCATTATGTTACCTCCAGAATGGAATGAGTGGATGCTGAGGTTCTCTGAACAGGTTTCCAGTTCTAAAGTTTCATTCCACCTTAGTCGTGTTTCCCCAGCAAATCTACAGGGCTTCCCATTCGAAAGAACCACCATTGATCAACACGGTTTAAAGTGGTGATCACTTCAGATGCCTAATTTTGATTGTCCTACTATTTTTATAAACATTTAGAAAATTCTGCTCCAAAATATGTCTTAAATTAATCCAAAAACTGTTACTTTTTATTTGCAGTAGGAGGGAAGAATCAGTGGAGAAAGATGTTGATTTCTACATTTGCAAGCACAAAGAAATAGAATTAATCATTTCTGGCTGAAAAACAAAGATCTGGGACTTTTAGCAGGAGAGAATTAGGAAAGTAATCCCAGAATGAGTTTTGTCTGCTTCTTGGCTTTGCAGAACACAACATAAATTCAGAAGCAAAAATAGCTTTTTTAATATATGGCATGCCTAAAGTATTACATTTTGCTAACCCTTCCCATGATTAATTTAAAATAAAACTACTATGTAATTACATATAATTACATATCATTTGTCAATGCAAAAAAGGCACATATATTTTTTAAGGAATATTTATTTTTTCTACTTACCAGAATGCCAATATCCACATTTATAAATTATAAACTTCCCTTTAGAGTGTTAAGTTGCCCCAGTATTTGATGACTATAGAAAGACACTAGAACTTAATAATTCGGAGAATCCCTGCCTGTATGTTTAAAAGTAGAAGGCATTATATTTTCTAACTTTTGCCAGATTGCAAGTGAGCAGAATGAACAGTGACTGTGATGGGTCAGACAGTACACGTCTGGCTCTTCAGAGATCATCAAGCCCAAAACACATCAGGGGCCTCCATGGTGTCCTCGCCCTGAGTCACGGCCACTACCTGGAGGTGCATCCCCCAGACCTGCAGGGCGCTCCCAGCCTCTGGTTAGGCACAAGGTGGTCTTATCTCACTCAGGTCGGCAGGCAGCTTAGTCCTGGTGCCCCAAAGCACACTCAGGTGTCTTTGAGAAAAGCCAATAATTTGCAGCTCCTGATGATGCCTGTTTAAAACGAACAAAAGCATAGCCATGATTTCATCCTGTTTTCCCTCAAGTCCCCTCTGCTCTCGCCTGAAGGAGGCATTCTACATGTTACCAACACCCAGGAAGTTGCCTTACACGTCCGTCTTCCTGCACTGAGAATTGACTCTTCAGTACTGGAATTTGAGGAAGGAGTGCAAGGCTGAAGGCAGCATGCCGGCTAGCCAGGAGCTTAGCTGGCTCTAAAATGCCTGGGAAAGAAAATTCCAAGAATATTTATTTTATTTATTTATTTATTTATTTATTTATTTATTTATTTATTTGCAATGGAGTCTCACTCTGTTGCCCAGGTTGGAGTGCAGTGGCATGATCTCAGCTCACTACCACCTCTGCCTCCCAGTTCAAGCAATTCTCCTTCCTCAGCCTCTCCAGTGGCTGGGACTACAGACTCATGCCACCACGCCTGGCTTTTTCTTTCTTTTTTTTTTTTTTTTTTTGTATTTTTAGCAGAAACGGAATTTCACCATGTTAGCCAGGCTGGTCTCGAACTCCTGATCTTAAGTGATCCACCCGCCTTGGCCTCCCAATGTGCTGGGATTACAGGAGTGAGTCACCGTGCCTGGCCCCATGAATTACTTTGATATTTAAAAACTCCTGAAGTGAGAAGACCTCATACTCACAATGGCATGTATTATGCAGGAAAAAGATACAGCAATATGTCCATTACATTATTAATTACACACTGTTTCTCCCTGCAAGTACACCCAATGGCCACTTAGATTTCTAGTGGCCACAGTGGCAGAAGAGCCCCACTTAGCCATTGGGAATGTGCTGGTGAGTAATTCTGTGCAACTCCACACTTGTGGCTTTGGAATGACAGGCAGGTGGGTGCTGAGGACAAGCACAGATATGACATTCAAGGTGGGGGTGTGCATTGATTGATTTTGCCTCCTGGACCCTGAATTGCCACCCCCCATCCCACACATAAGTGCCGTTGGTCCCTGGAGTTCAGCTGGGACTGTGCCCTGCTCCAGGAGAGACACACAGGACCAATCCAGTCCATCAGCTCTGCCAGAGCCCCACGTTCAAGGGTTGGCTCAGGGCTGAGCCACTGGAAGGACCAGATCCTTACACAATCCCATCTCCCAGCAGCTGTAGCGATGGTGCAGAGATGAGCCACCACCAGTGCCAGACCGGCCGTGGCCACAGCTGGGTGCATGCTTCCTCCTCCTTCCTCCCTTCTCCCTCAGCCCAACTCTCTTCAAACCATCCATGTCGGTGACACTGGGTGGAAGGGAACCTGAAGCTTGGAAGAAAGGCACATGAAGAGCTGGGAGGACAGACGGACCCCAGAAAAGATCCGACACCTTCATGTTAATGGGAGAAATCCTCGGAGGATCCTGGAGCGGGTTGCTAAGGGGCTGTGTGGCCAGGGTGGGGTTCTAAGGGGCCATGTGGCCATGGTGGGGTACTAAGGGGCAGTGTGCTGTGTTGGAGGGTGGGGTGCTAAGGGGCTATGTGACCAGGGTGGGGTACTAAAGGGGCTGTGTGGCTGGGGCAAGATTCTAAGGGGCTGTGTGACCAGGACAGTGTACTAAAGGGGCTATGACGGCAGGGCAGGGGCAGGTCCTAAGGGGGCTGTGTGACCAGGGCAGGGTACTAAGGGGCTATGTGGCCTGGAAGGAGGTACCAAAGGGACTGTGTGGCCCAGGCAGGGTTCTAAGGGGCTGTGTGGCCCGGGTGGGTGCTGCTGCCTGAGGAGGGGAGGCTGGCATGGGACTGTCACCCCCTCAGAAACTTCCCTACTCCCTGACAGTGACATCAGACCGGAGCCTCCACTGTCCTCCCTGGCCCGGATGTATTCCCAACTCCTCACCCAGCAGGCGCCAAGAGCACCGGGAACCCCATGCAGAGATCACTGTTGACATTTATTGGATTTTTCAGTCGTAGAAAATTATTATATTAATTTGGAAAATATATAAACCTAAAAAAACGAGCTCGAGGTTTTCAGCCTGTTCTTCTTGAACTCTGGGCCCGAGGACTGTCTGATGCTGCAGCCCTGGTCGGGGCACTGCTGAGCCTCATTGCCTTGCTCATCGAGGAGCCCTCACTTTACTGGCCATGGAGCCTCCTGATTGAGAGGAATAGCCAGGTTTAACACCACAGAGCATCCTGCGTGGACTAACATGTTGTTAGAACATTATACAGGGGAAGATTCCTAACCGATTAAAACAGAAACACAAAGCCCAGGCCACATGCACTCATGCAGTTACTTCTTGCCGTGGTACAAAGTGACCATTAACCTGCCTAAGAATAAGAAACATACAAAGGAATTTACCTGTGGAAAATGATGTGGGTGTTCATAGACAGTGAACCCAGAGTCCCATCAATCTGGGCTGGTCCCTTCCCTGGTGGACAGTGTCCCTCTCACGGGACAAGGTCACCTTCGGATCCACACAGATACCAATGACACTGCCTTTAGCTCACATGAATAGTCGAATTTACTAATTTAAATAAGCAAGAAAACTTTCTGTTCAGCCATTCTCTGGCAGTATCCGGGGAATTGGGGGTTTCATAATCACTTCCCCTAGAAAGTGAGCACAGTGCTCTGGAGCTGCGGTTGTTGAAGAAAAGAATTCTTCATCTTCTAAAATAAAGTGGAAGGAAAGAATTCTGCAGCCTGCGTTA
The DNA here is from genome assembly GCF_000951045.1 of Mandrillus leucophaeus. Lineage (NCBI taxonomy): Eukaryota > Metazoa > Chordata > Mammalia > Primates > Cercopithecidae > Mandrillus > Mandrillus leucophaeus. Next base: position 4,955,221 of record NW_012109696.1, on the reverse strand, counting down.
GACACTGGGCATGCGAACCACCCATCAGTTGTAAATGAACATGGCGTACTAGCTACAGTTTCTTTCTCCAGCCATGCTGCTACCTTACCTTCAGTGAATTTAAGGGGTGAAAGCGGTTGACAAAACAAAGACTTAGCTTGAAATGATTTCTACAAGTTCCAGGACTGCGGTGTGTGTACTATGCATTAAAGCATGTCAACAGTTAAGCCCCTAAGTACAGGCCCTCTCTTGGATTCCGATTCCGGTTTAGGAACAGGACGATGAAAGAATGGTCACGTGGTGGGGGTCGAGCACTGCAGACAGTTCCTGGGGATTGGGTGGCTTGTCTTTCTCCACCTCGTCCTCAGCCGAGTGGCAGGAAACAGCTGGTCAGAATTTCTGAGTGCCTTTAATGAAGAGAACTCTTCGTTGTTCAGATTTGGTGATTAAATAGCATAAGACTCATATTCCTTGGTGGGTTTCCTGAAAGAAAGTTGCCCTGGAAGCAAATCAGGTTTAAGTATTGTGCTCTATGTTGGGAAGAAATGGGGCTTGAAACCTGGGCCTCTGGTCCCAGGGTGCAGAGCATTTTTCTTCCCATGTAGTTTTTAGAACATTTATGACAGCCAACTCAGGGTACTACGCGACAGTCTTCGTCACATTCCGCCCCCCACCCAGAACGCCCTGGAAGGACAGGCTGCTCACACACTATCCAAAGGCACCCGTCCTCAAACCTCCTTCCAGGTAGAGTCACCAGAATCCTCATTACTCTGAGCCACCTTCACATTCATGGCCTCCCAGGCCTCCGAGTTGAGAGACAAAATGGGGCTTATGTGTACAGAAGTGGTTAAATTTGTTCTAAACTCATCTAGACTCATCTAAACTCATCTCATGAAGCACAAAGCTCATCTCATAAAGCTCTACCTTTTGATGAGGTTGGATTGGAAAAAATAAAAAAATAAAATAAACAGGAAGTGTTTTCTATAAATACACACCCAAGAAATAGCCCAAGGGAAGTTAAAATAGACTTTTAAGTGAAGCTGCCTAGGAAGGCTATGCGTATAATGTCACAGTGCCAGGGCCCCTGCAGCCTCCTGCCTACCCCCCACCCCTGCGTGTGGTTGGGATAATTTTTCGCTTGTAGAATCCAAGGTCATTTTAGTCACCAGTCACATGATTGTGAGGAATTGTTAATAGAAATTTTGAACATACTGTTCAAACAGAATCATGATCTATATGCTTCGACAAGCAAGGTGTTAAGGATTATGAGAGGATGAGGATAACGATCACTGGTTTTTCTCATATAAATGGGAAACCTGACAGTTTTTCCAGCAAAGAGCCTCACTCTGAGCACACTAGACGCTCCCTTCTCTGACTGCCATCCTCCTGCTAGCCCAGAAAAGTTTTTCTAAAGTGTCTTTCAATATATTGTATAACTTCCAAGTGCAGCAGAACAAGCTTGTCCATGTACACAGCCCTTCCAACTCCAGCAGCGCTCAAACGAGCTAGCATTTTAGAGAAGGCAAAGCATCATCCTAATCGCGTTTGACTGTTTTCTTCACAACCGCATCATGAAAATGCTGCAATCTGAAACAGGACTCTTCTCAAGGAGGAAAAAAAGAAGTTGGGCTTTTGGCTCAGAGTAGAAGTATATACCGCCCTCTCTATGAATCGACGGATTGTGGTTAGGGGAACAGCCTCAGCGTCCAGAGTTAGGGGTTTCTCCCCCAGCTTGGCAAAAGCCATTCCTGACCTCAGAGAAATCACACTGTCGCTGGGACTCGGTCTCTTGAACACGCGGATAATGTTCCATTCTACTTTCCTGCCTCCCCTGGCTGTCAGTGCCTTCGTGAATGACTATTCGTGAAGTATTTGGAACTATTTGGATAAGAGTCTCCGCAGTCAGCAGTCGCATTCCTCTACTCACCGACTGAAACACGTGGAGAAGAGACAGGCAGACGTGCATCCGGCTCCAACCGGCAGCTCACCCCAGTGTCGCGAGGCAGCTCCTGGCTGCTGGGTGACCTCCCTTGGCCCATGACCCCCATTAATTCTGGCATCCTGCCTCACTTAGGAACACAGGTGCTCACGGGCCCGCCTTTGAAATAAAAGCAAAGAGTTTGCCGCTACGTCTTCACTGTTTCACCGACAAATCCTAAACCAATGGAGCTCATGCTGGCTTCTTACAACTGTTCTAAAGTCATGCCCAAGTCAATCTCTTCCTTCCTTCCCACCATCGAAGGAGCAGGCCGCTATTGGAGGGGTTTTTCACTCTTTAATTAAAATTTCCTTTTAGGTTTGGAAGCACATTTATGGGCAGTATCCACAACATCCATTTACACTGCAGAAGGTTTATGAGGCATTCTAAGTTATCCCTCCAATAAAAAATTCTGAACGTAGCACAATAGAGTTAATAATATTCAATGAATTGAATAATATGTTTAATAATTCTTAGCAGCGTGGTAAAATCTCCTGACCCTGAGTGCTTCTCGTGTGCAACATTTTCAACATAACCTTCGTTAAAGAAACTAATCTGAGGTTTTTTTTAACCACAATACTCCATTTGAAGCTACGAAAGTCTACAATTAAGACTAACTTTACTTCCAGGTAATAAGCTAATTACTATACCATATATTTGTAAACTTGTGTAGCATTGTCTCGCAACCTGATCCAAACCAAGGAGCTGAATCCCAGCATTTCTGTGTGGATGTGGCTGTAGGAATGATCACGCACTGTCCTCTCCTTGCACCTGTGAGGCGATGGTGACCAGGGAAGTCGGAGGTCTCTCCAGGTGCCGTGTGTTCTTCCCATATCTTCTCAGGTTACATAGTGCTTAATAAATGCATATTAAAATGTAGTTTTTGAAATATTGGATCTAACAACTATTCCTTCAGAATGCACCATGTCCTGGCACCGTACCAGGAGTGGAGCCACAGCCGAGTAAAGACAGTCCTTTCCTGGGTGCTGATGGTCCAGTAAGAAAGGCAAAGCTGTAGGAAGGTGCACTGTGTGATTAGCTGGTTGCCACCAGAGCCTGTGCAGAGCCCAGAGAATGCCAGCGAGGTGTCTGCCTCTGTGTGGAGGGGCATCTCTGCGACTGGACCGTGGGTCCGCACATCAGGAAGTACATAGGGAAGTCCACACGTCCCTCTCAGCATTCTGCCCGGAACCACGTGCTTGCCTGTCCTCAAGCTGTGCCTTTACAGTTTGTCCTCAATTTAAAATATGTATTTGTTTTCAAAAACTAGAAGCCTGTGTCTCCTGAAACCAGATTTCTCCCTGAGCTCCAGGTACACTCAATAGAGACTGCTTAATGAAAAGGAGAGGGTGAGCACCACATACCCTTGCAATTTTCTCCACACAACTGGTGTTGGAGAGAATGTGCCAAACTGCTGATTGGTGATGATTGACAATCCTAAAATATTCCTGAAATGCACGGTCAACTTGATAGGTCTTGCTTAAGGGTTGTTAATCTATGTGCAGTAACACACATATAACTCCCTGCGCCAAAATTAGATTGTGCCGGCGAGGCATGAATCGGAGGGTTTGAGCCTGGTTATGTAATTAGGGGAGACTTGTGGGCTTTTCCAGGAGTGTGTGCGTGTGTGTGTGTGTAACCTAAAGGCAAAGGAAGCCTGGCAGAAAAAGAGAAAGGAGCAGGACAGAAAGAGCTGAAGATGGAACGTGTGTACTGAGCCTGTTGCTTCCGTTCAGTGCCAACCCAGGGCCTGCCGCTGACCTGCCAAGGAGTCAGCCAGAAGGTGACAAGGAGAGAGTAATTTAAAGGAAATGTTTTTGAAAAGCTGCAGCTGTGTGTTCCATCTTCCTCTCAGACTTCTGCTTATTCTCAGAAATTTAAACTCCGTGAGACAGGGATATAAATTATAAATATAGATACAGATATGGATAATATATAGATTGATATAGATATAGATTAGATATATAGATAGTCATGGGTTTATAAACTGAAAAAGGTAAGATCTCAGAAAGAAACCCAGGGTTTGGATTTTAGTTTCAGACTCAGGAAGAACAAGAGCTACAGTTGCTTCCTGGTGCCCATGTGCGGGGCCCAGGCTGAGCACAGGGGCGGTTTCCAGCGTGGCCCCACAGCAGTGTGCACCCTGAGGAACGGCAAAGGGGGTTGCCTGGGGGCCAAGAAAGGAAGCTCAGCACCACAGTCATCATCATGACTTTTTCATATGGCAATGGTTTGGGGTTGTGTGATTTGTTTTTGCAAATACTGATTCCCTTTTGCTTGTGAATTTGACATGGAATAATTCAAGAAAAACAACTTCTGCTAGCAGCAGCTCTACTTCAATCAGGAAGGACACGCTGCCATTTCCATTTGTGGAGAGAAAGTCCATATTGCTTGTAGAGCTGAGCCTAGGGCCTTTGTGTTTTGCTGTATGTTTGCACAAATCTTTAGCGTCCTGAGGGGCCCTCACTAAGGCAACTCCCTGGAGGGAGGAGGGAGTCTGGGAAAGGCACCATTCAGAGCTGCTAGCTGGGGCTGCTGGTCATTGCCATGGCCTCTGTTTCCTGCATGGGACCGTTTGCCCAAAGCTCAATGAAAGCTGGCAGCAGGGGCCAGAGAGGGTGGGGGCTGCCCAGGGCACACAGCACAAGAGGACCTCAGTTCGGGAGATAAAACTGGGTGCAGACTGCCTGGGCCTCAGGGACTTTAGAGTCTGTGCCTTGACAGAAGAGCATCTAGGGCAAACGCCTGAACCTTGATTAACTTGGGCAAATGACAAGCCTCAGTTTCCTTGCCTGTCCTGTGGAGTGTTGTGAAGACGAGATGTCTCAGGGTACGTACACAGAGCAGGCACTAACTAAATGCTGTAGTTGCCGTTATAATCAGCTGTCATCCTTACACAAGCCACTCAGGGCTTCTGCAGCCTCCTGTGTATCCTGAGAACAAAACAGCATCAACTCAGAGTGAGTTGAGGAATTCTTATGACCTTTAAATGAGATGCTAGGTGGGCACTGTGGCCCATGCTTGTTATGACCTTTAAATGAGATGCTAGGTGGGCACCGTGGCCCATGTTTGACATTCCAGTACTTTGAGAGGCAGAGACAGGAGGATCACTTGATGCCAAGACCAGCCTGGGCAACATACCGAGATTCCATTTCTACAAAAATGAATACATAAATAAATAAGCCAAGCATGCTGTTGTGCACCTGCAGTCCAAGCTACTCAGGAGGCTGAGACAGGAGGATTTGCTTTAAGCCCAGAAGTTCAAGGTTGCAGTGAGCTATGATCATGCCACTGCACTCCAGACTGGGCCACAAAGCAAGATTCTATCTCAAAAACTAATAAATAAATGAGAAGTTGTGTTTGAAGGTGTTATGTAAACAATGTACAACTAAATCTTAACTAATTTCACAACAGCTTGTATCAACCACAGCTGTGAATAAAATCTGCTGTAAAACAACTCAAGCCAAAGGCCCTTCCCCAGGGCAGGCCACAGGAGATACCCAAGTTCTTGTCCAAAATGCTCAACACCACCCAGACATCTCCAGCTTCCCCCATTTCACTGTTATTAATGGGCCCTAGATATTAGCCATGAAAGACGTGTTTTTCAGTTAGTGGACCTATTTAGGGTCACATAAACTGTGACCTGAGGATGAATTGGCTGGGCCCAGCACTGGGTAACCCCCGTGGCAGAATGAAAGCTCTCCAGGGTCCTTGGTGCCTGTCATTGCATCCAGTCTGGGTCCTGGGAGGCTTCTCCTCCTGCACCAATAACTCAAAGAGGCCTGGGGTCAGCTGTGGAGCAGAAGCACTTGTGAGTTTCATAATAATTATCCCAACTCATCTCTGCCTGCATTCTCACCTCCCAAACACAGCCATGCCCCCGCCACCCCCGAAAACAAAATCTCCCTGAAAATCAGTGTAAACACATGTGTAGTTTATTTCTTTTCCAGGACCAGGAGCATTCACTGAGTTGTCGTGCAAATGACGTCACCAGTCATTAATTAAAGAAATAAAATATTAGGCAGAGAGGATGCTTTCACAGGCATTTGCCTCTTTAACTTCTCTCGTCAAGGCCATTTATTTAAACGAATAGTAGCTAATGTTAACAAACCCAGTTTTTTCAGTTTCATGAGTTTCTTTTTCATCTTTCAATTTTCTCCCCTATCGAAATGTCTACCTGCTGCCTCTCCTGAGCTGGTGGTCCTGAGAGGGAAGATAATACAGGCCTGCAGGGGAAGTGTGTGTGTGCTGTCCCAGACAGAGGCGCGCTCACACCTGCATGGGCACACATTCAGACATGTGTGCATACATCCACACATGTGTGTACACACAGTTCTGTGCAGTTTTTGACCTTGAATAATAATATATCTGATGTATTTGTAAGCAGAATTGTGAACTTCACTGACGTCATTGCTAAAAGGCCATCACTTATTCCACAGCAGAAAAAAGCCCAGAGGTTCAGCAAAGGAGCACTTAAACTTGTTACAGAAACTTGGGTTCCCTTTGTATTTGTACCTAACGGGGACTGTACTCCTCATAGAGAGCTTTCCTACAGGTTTTACTGAAAGCGTGTTTGGTTAAGCAGACATGAGCTTGCTCATGTCCCTGCACAGTGGAGAGATGGGGTGCCATAAGTACCCGCAAGGAGCTGCCAGTAGGACCTGGATGGGGTGTGGTGCTCCACCTGTGGCTTTTCCTCTCCTCCTTCTCTCTATCACATCCACTTCTGCTTCTCACTGTAAACTCTTTCCATCAGCTTATGGCGTTCCAAGACTTCAGGATCATTTAAACATGTACCTTAATAAGGGCACATGTTTAAAATAAATTATAATTATTTGCATCTTAGATTGAGCTAAAAAGCATTCACAGGAAGAGGGTCTGAGAATGTGAAGAGGGCCACACGAGTCTCCTGTGAAGGAGAGAGAGCAAAGGATGCACACTGACAGCCTGACTTTGAGGTCCTGAGATTGTATGAAACAGCCGGAGAATCCCCTGTTTTACAAATGAGCTGCTTCCCTGGCCCAAACACAAAGATCTTTCCCCCAGTCAGGAGGCCCAAGGACTCTGAGGCAGGCAGCTGTCTGCTTCCGGGCCCTGCAGCCAACACAACACCTGCTGTGACTGTCTACACAGCCTCTTACACCTGACTGTCTACACAGCCTCCTGCACCTGACTGTCTACACAAGCCTCCAGCAGATGGCTTTCTACAGGGGGCCCATGCAGCTAGCAGTCTGTGCAAAGCCCCAGAAGGAAGAGGTGTTTTCAGGTGATAGCAATGCACCCACTGGAAACGCAGCAGGGATGAAGGAGGAGAGTGGAGCAGAAGGAAACTGGCAAAACTGGGGCTTCCCAGGGGCGCTCCAGCAGCCTTGGGTTGGAGTCTTCAGGGTAGCAGTTCACCCAAAAGTCCTGTGATTTGGCAAGGGTGCAGCTGTGCTGTGCTCTGGGAGGACATTCTGGTGGTGGGTGTGAAGCAGCATGGTAAAGGGAGGCTTTGAGGCGGGAGGCTGGTGTTGAGGATTCGTAAAGGGCAGAGGGTAAGCAGCAGCAGGGAATGGGAGAGGCAGGACAAGAGAGTAAAATGAGGCCCGTGGGCAGATGAGCATCCTTTTTTAAATTGCGGTGTGTTTTCCTATCAAAACTGCTGAAAAGAAAATGCCCAATCTCATATGAGATGGTGACTTATGACATCTGTTATTTCTTCTTCTTCCTGTAAAGTCTCTCGACCTGGAGCATAAATTACTTGCACAGTGCATCCTTTTTGAACAAATCTGGTGTCTTCCACAGACATACAGGGTAGCCACAGTCAAGAAGTGAGCAGATAGGGTGCCGGATGAGGTGTTGCTCTGGACCACACAATAGGCAAAAGGCATCCAGGAGTTGTTCTAAATACACAACTCAAGATAGCAGTGGCTGTGTTGCCCTGGAGCCAATGAGGACCCTTAAGAAAGCTGTCTTGCCTGTAGGTTTGCAGTGGGTTTTGATGGTCTCGTTTCTAGTGCATTTAGATTCATAAGCTGGATTGCACAGAAACACAATGAAATCCAACAAGAAATTATCAGAAGCTCAAGTTACCATCTCATGAGTCCAGCTACACTTGAGCTGCAAGTGAGAATTTTAAGGCAACTCTAATCCATCAGCCACAAGCAATGCATCCAACATGTACACATTTGAATGTAGCTTGCACAGGTGGCTCCAAGTGCCAAATCTCAGTGAAAACCCTCATGCCCAGAGCTGTTCCTTTGATTGCATCAAATTGTTTCCCACCTTTTCTATCTGTGAACTCTTAAAAACATCCTCTCGTTGGAGAGGCTGCTTGGAGTGAGTCCACAAATGCATGCTGTGTTTATTTCAGGTCAGTGAAAACCTAGCAATTCTCCCTGGACCATGAATCTTGCATCCTTGTAAGTCAAGGAGACCTCAGGGTTATGTGGAAAAGTCTGGAGTCCATTTCAAGAGTGAGTGAGGCATTGCATTCTAGACCTGCCTCCTGCTACAGGAAGAAGCCATTCCAAGGATGCTGGGAAGGACCAAGCTCCACCTCATTTTGCCTGGCTGCCTGAATGCTGCCTAAATTTTCACTGTGAGGCTTTTATTGCTGATTTTCTCAGCCTTGGTTCATCATCTTTTAGAAAAAAAAAAGTACCAATTCCTGGGTCCACTCCAAGCCCACTGAGCTCCAATCTGCTTCCCAGCGGCCCCAATGTCCAGCCAGGCTTAGGGACCCTTGCTTGAGACATGAAGGCACCGAATGTGGATGGTGAGTGACTCACACAGGCTGACTGTCAGTGAATCCATGCTGAGTTAAAATGATCATGTTTAAACAGTAGCATTTACTTATTCATTAGAAGAGTACATGATTCAAGAACAGACTTTCTTAGAGAAAGGAAAGAACAGGGAGGCTTGGAAGCCCACCAAGCAAAGAGAGAAATGTTGAAATGAATATTGAGATGCCTGTGCTGAAAGACAGGGTCTGTCTACTTTGTATGTTACCATAGGGTGATTCTGGATGAACGAAGGCTGTGTAACCCTTCATCTCCACCCATGAAAGATGTTCGGATGTTTGAGCTTAGTTATGTGAATTCTGACCCAGCTTCCCCCTACTGCACTCCAGAGCTCCAAGCTATGCATAAAGAAAAGCCTCACTTGTCAAGTGTTTTTCAATATGTTTCATCAATATTAAGTTTTCTAGATTTTGGTAAATGAAAATTAAGAATGCCTAGTCAAATTAGAATTTCAGATAACCAACAAAACTTAAATGTAACTGGTTGTCTTGTATTTAGCAACTCTGTACTTTACATATACTTATATGTTCATGTTTGAATATTTATGTGTCATTTCTGTTTTTATTGCATTGTACTTTTATTGTACTTTTTATTTGTCTCAGATATCTAAGGTGTGCTTCGGAAATTAGGAAGGGATCTGTTTTTGTGCTATACAAAATCAAAACCCATAGAAAGTACAACACAAAGAGTGAACCCTAACACAAACCGTGGATATACTTAATCATAATGTGTCAATAATGGTTTATCAATTGTAACAAGTGCACCACACTAATGTAAGATGTGAATAACGGGAAAACCTGAGTGTCAGGTTATCTGGGAACACGACATTTGCTATGCATTTTTCTCTAAACCCGTAACTTCTCTAACAAATAAAGTATTTTTTTAAAAAAATCAAACATACAACATGTATAAACACATGCTAATATACCTTATTTTCTATATGATGTAAGCAGAGTCTGCGTCCTGGGTGTAAAGTTAGAAGGAAACTGAGAATTGAGCTGAATGCCAGGCCCCATGACCCTGGTGAACTGCTGATAAGATGCTCCCCAGCAACTAGTGGAGCTTGGTAATTGTCTGAGATTTGAACTCAGAAGCCCAGACTGTAGCAAAGGGTACCTCTGAGTCTACCTGTGCTGCACCTAGGTTGAAAGGAAGTAGAAATTGGAACTATTAACCTCAAGGAAGAAAAAAATTTCCACTCCGTACCCTTCTCCACGCCGCCATTTTCCCTGTGGGGCAGCTCTGAGGTTTTGCCATGCTCCTTGGCCTCCTCCCATCTGAACTGACCTTCTCACTCTCTCAGCCCACACCATGGGTTCCTAACCTCTAGTGCAGTTGAAACCAACATCCCAGTCTTCCCCCAAGCCCCTGTGTCACACCTTGGCATTTACTCCTCCCAACAGCCCTCGGGTGGGTGATGTGTGCAGGTGGGAGAATGAGGTTCAGCAGGGATGTCTGCAACCTTGCCCTCCACTGGGTCCTGGTGAAGCACTCAAGCCCGGAATTCACACCTGGAATCTCCCAAATGTATGCCCTTCCCATTACTCTGTCCCCTTCTGCTATGATTTCTGAGACCTCTTTCATCTCAGGGATCAAATTTTTAGAATTAAAACAATTCAACTTCATTATAAAAATATATAAAATAATTATAAAAATAATTAAACTTTTTATTGAAAACTTTTTATGAATAAGTTGTAGTGTGCCTTGTGTCTTTAAATTTTAACAGAAAACTTTGAATATGCTAGAAGAAAAACATTTTTTTGGAAAACCACAAATAATTTAGTTGTTTTTATTTCTTACATTTGATTTACTATCAATTTTTGATGAAGATATATTTAAATATATACTTTGAGAAGGGTCACTTTTTAATTTTTGAACCACTATCGTCAACACACAAATTATGTGAAAATCTTGATTGCTACAGGATATGGAGTGATCCTATTTTTTTCAAAGGCAAAATATTTGATAGGATAATATGTAATTTATGAATTATTCTGTCTTTATTTTTTTACAAATCCTAACATTACTACCCCCTCAGAATAGAATGCCAGACGTGCATAAGAATCATGAAATCTAGTCCTCTTTGATATGCTGATGACTTCCATGCAAATCGTGCTTTGTACATATTTTGTGATTTTTCTCATTTGAAAACATATTTTCCAAGGCAGGAGGATAAGCATGTTGTATATAAACATATGGTATCTAGCAGCTGACTTACAAGTGGTCAGTATTCAGACACACAGGGCCTCATTTGTCCTCTTGTCCTGGTCCCTACTGTGGCCATCCCTGGTGGACAGATGGACACCATACAGTGGTGGTCTGTGGAAGTGGGCAGACCACAGCCATGCTGGAATCAGCCTGACCCACGGCCTGTTCATGCCTGTGGAACCCCAAAATCTGACACTGGAAGTAGCTCCATTCACTCACGAAAAGCCTCAAGTATGGTTCCTGGTCACTTTAACATCCCCATGGGCAGCAGGTGACAAGTGAACGCAGAAAAATACTTGCATTATTGACCAGCTGTTCTCCAGCTGAGTTAGAAGAATCTTGCAGGCAGAGGGATCAGTCTGTTCAGGCCAGCTGAGAAAGGAAAGAGCTCAGTGTTCAGAGGTTCAGAGAAGTGACAGGACTGGCAAGGACAGAGGGCAGAGACAGGCAGACCCTGGACACGTTTCTGTGCCCGCTGGCCTTCTTTGACTTCATCTAAGTAACAAGGAGCCCTCTGCAGAGCCAGCTACGTGGGACAAAGTGGTACACTGGAGGACATGGGCTTTCAGGGGGAGTCATTTGGGCCACTCGGATGAGCCACACTAGCAGGTCTCAAGTGTTGTCCCCACCAAGACCATAGGAGTCGATGGTGAGCACCCACTTCCCCAGCCCCATCTCCCGCCTGTCCTGTAGGGCAACTGTCCATAGACAGGGCTGTGGACCATGCCTGCGTGGTCACCCATCCCACTCCATCTCACGTCCACCCATAGTAACCAGTACCTGCCCCCAAACATTCCACCTGAGGCTGCCAGTTCTTGTAGGAAGTGGCCCTGGTGCCAGAACAACAGCTTTCCTAGGCTTCAGAACACTGAGACAATTTAGGGCCATCACTGATCTTCATCCACCAGAGAAGTTTTTCACCAGGGGCTGTTCCTGACTTCAAAGTAACAGCCAGATTAAGGGAACCCCTGGCCTGGGGATGTCCCCCTGCCCATCCCCTGCAGCCCACAGCCCACCTGTCCTGCCTGCTGCTAGGCCTTCTCCCACTCCTCCTGGCCTTGTTTGCACTGAAAAGTTGGGGTGCATCGGCTGTGCACCTGAATGTATTATTTGCTTCTGCTTAAAGATCATAAAGTCAGTAAATTGTTTAAAATATAACTCATTTGAGGGTCTAGCTCCTGTAAAGTCTATTTATCTTCTTTCAAAGCTTGCCTTAACTCAGCCCCTTCCTTTATAAAACAGTCCAGCTCCACAGAAATTTTAAACAAACTGTCTCTCTCCTCTGAGCTTGGGCTCAGGCCCCTCCCAGTCACAGGCCTGTCTGGAAGAAGCAGGTTGGGCCCCTCAGCCACTTCTGTTTATATCTGGGCCCATTATCATGAAGGGCACTTTTATTTGAGGAGTTGAGTATTACATTAGCATTATAAAACAAATTGGTTTTCCATTGCTTGAGAGCCAGGGAGAATAAACCTGGACGGGCCATGGCCTCCTATTTAAATAAACGAACGTCATCTTTGGGTACCAAGGAGGCTGATCCGTCCCCCTGTTCCCCGCTTGGGCCAAGTTGTCCTCCAGGCCGCCTCCTTGGTCCCCTGGCCTTCCGGCCTCAGTGGGCTGTTCCCAGGGAAGCCTCCACCGTCTCTCCATCTGAGCTGTGCAGTGACCCCGAGAGTTCAATGGCAGAAAGGATGGGGCTCATCACAGCGCCCTGGACCCCAGAGGTTACAAAGCTCACACCCTTCCCCATCTGACTCTCACCATCCCAGCCTCACGCTTGGGTCTCCCTCCTCCTGTGCCTCCGGGGCCGTCTCCCCACCTGCGGGAGGCCAGATGTGTGGCTCCTGAGACCCTCCGCCTGAACTACCGGCTCCCAAAACCCCCTGTCGAGGCCGCCAGAGGTCGCGGAGGGCGAAGCCCATGGGCCTGGACGCCCAGTCCCGGGAGAGGAAGGAGCGGGGTAATGGCTGTGGCTGGAGACCCTCCTCTGACACCCCAGGCTACCGGGTAGGCCCATTGTGGGATGGGACTCAGGCGACCAGACGCACTCTCCGTCGCCTCCATCTCGGCCGCTGACTCCGCTGTGTCCTCTTGGATCCATCACCACCTCCAGGCAGCCCTCCAGCGGGTTCTGGTGGGCCGATCGCTTCGAGGGGGCTCAACGCGCTTTGTTGGGCCTGTAAAATCCGGCCTGTCGCATAAACTCCCAGAAGAAGAGAACAAACTTCCCAGACCAGTGACCCGCGGGGAGCGGTGCAGACGCCGCGGCAACCCGCCCGGAGCCCTCCGACCCTTCCTCCGTGTGCCCAAGGGGCGTCCCCAGAGGTGTCGCCTGCAAGGCGGCCGCGTACGTCGTTCTCAGTGCGGGTCCCGGGGGCGGCGGCGGGGCCGGTGATACGGCCTGGGGTCCCGTCGGAGTCCACTGCGGGCCCGGGCGCTGGGGTCACAGATCCGGGCTACACAGCTCGAGCCGACCGAACGCTGCCGCCGGAGCGGTGGAAAAGCGCTGGGCAGGCCGGCCTCGGGCTGTGGAGCTCTGCTGCCTAGCGCAGCAGAAACACGGTGTGCAGGCAGGACCCGAAACAGAAGAGACCGGAGGGACTGGGGAGGAGGCGAAGGCTGGCTGCGGCGGGAACCCGGGCGCTCCGCACCTCCCCTGGTCCCGGGGACCCTGAGCCCCGCGGCCCTCGCCGCCAGGCCCCGCGATCGTCCTGAACCCGGACCAGGCGCTTTCGGTTTCCCGGCGCTCTGCGGCGCTGCTTTGTTCACCCTGCGCGCGGTCCCCAGAGTCCCGGGCTGCTGGCCTGAGGCTGAGGGCAAGGGGGCGAGGCGAGCACCCGGGGCCAGCCACGGAGGGGTCCCGACCACCACGGGAGCGGGAGCAGGGGGACTGCGAGGCACGACGTAGGCGGAGGCCGGGGTCAGGGCTGGAGGAACCCGATGGGTTCTGCTGCGGCTTCAGGCGCGGGGTATGGGGTGGGGCCAGAAAGGGGGCTGAAACCCGGGACCAGAGCTGGGGGTGCCAGGAGCTGGGCCTCCAGTGGGAGCTGGAGGGTCCTCGCGGGTTCTTGCGGTCCGGTTGGTGGCCGCGCGTCCCCGGAAGCCTGGCTGCATTCCCCTCTAAGGAGGCTTCTAGGGGCCCGACTGGGTTTCCCCTCCAGGGCACGGGGTCCCAAAAGCGGCGTGGAAAACTCATGAACAGGCGACCGCGTCTGGGGCCGCCGGGGCAGTCGTGGCGTGGGGGGCGTCCTGCCCGTCGGGTTGACTTCAGGGTCTCGGTCTGCGGCCTCCCTGGCCGTCTCTACCTCGTTTTCCAGGTGAGCCTCGGCCCAGAGCTCCCAGTCAGCACCCTGGGGCTGCAGAAGGCGGGCGGTCACGCCGGGGTGGAGGCCAGGAGGCGGCTCACCCCGTCTCCAAGCTTCCCTGACCGGCGACTATTCGATTCTCCCGCCTGGTCTTGGTGGTTGCCTTTTAGGGCCTCGGTGTGACCAACTAAGCAGACACTCAGAGGCAGCGCCGCACTTGGGGAGGCAGCAGGGTAGAAATAGGACTGGAGGTGAAGGAGCCCTTCCCAAATCGGACAGTCCCGGGGCTGGAGAGCCGGGAGCAACCCAGTTCCCTGAAGAAATGATTGCAGCTGCTCAGGCAAAACACGTGGGCCGGGAACCAACCCTGGGTGGTCGTTTAAGGGCTTGAGCCAGCTTCTGCCCCGCAAGACTCCCCCGGGAGCGCGCGTGCGGGGAAGGACGTGGGCCAGGTGGAAAGTGATCTGGAACCCCGGGAAGAACGCGGGCAGGGCACCAGGCAGCCGGGCCAGCGCCTCCAGCTCCCGCACCTTCCGCCCAGGGTCTCTAGCACTGGGGAGGGCGACGGCGGCGACAGTGCACCGTCCCCCTTGAGCGCACTGAGGAGCCTGTCTGGGAGTTGAGACCTCCTTGCCCCCTCCGAGCTTACTGAGCACCAGGCGGGCAGACCCGGACTCCCCAGGACGCTGCCTTGACCCCACCTAATCTGGTCACTCACCTCCTAACCTTTCAGGGTCCAGGAGGACCCGCGTCCTGCCCCACCTTGCTGGGTGCAGAGCCGGGTGCACGCGGGACCCGCACCCGCACTGGGCGAACACGCAGCGCCCTTCCTGGTCTCAGGCCGAGCCGGACCGCAACGCAGCTATTAGTAAGGCCTAAAAACAAAGTCCTCCCCGAAGCCCACCTTTCCCCAGTAAGAAGATGTCAAGGGTTAAACCGTTCGATTTGCCCTTTTTCTTGATCTTAGAGGGAAGAGGCAAGAACTCCTGGCACCTTTATGGGCCTCAGACCTGTGGCTGCTGCCAGCAGTCTCAGTCCCACTAACTTTGATCAGCCTTATTAATTCCAGCTGTGCTCTATTTGTTTGTCATTTTCCCCTTTTCCTCTGGAATCATTATTTATAGCAGGGGGGAAAAAAAAGCCCACTGTTAGAATGGAGGCAAGAAGGGAATTTCTGAGAACCACTGGGTGAATGTATTTTTCCTTTAAGGGAGGTTTAGGTGAGTCTTTAGTCTTATGAGCTCTTCTTTGAATTTATTACTCAAGAGCATTAACTAATTACCAGATCAGAGAAATGAAAAAAAAATTCCCTAAAATAACCCAAGGTAATTATAACCGTGTTGTTGACACTAACGATTAATAATTGATCAGGAGTCACACGCAATAAATTGTCAATTTATCTCCCCACAAAAATGCCAGTGCTTGTGTAGGATTGTGTTTTGTTTCTTCCCTCTGGGTATTTTCTGTGAATATGGAGTCTGTACTGGAGGCAGCCCCAAACCTCACAGTCAATTCTTAAAGAATATTAGATTTCATTTATTTTCAGCTCCATATAGAACAAAGTGACATTAGAACACCTTTTAAAAATACTTTTCTTTATTATCACGGGGCCAGAGTTAAACAAACAAAAAAACATTCTTCCTCTTTCCTTTTCTCTTGGATTGTGCAAATACAAACAACAGATACTTCCTTTCTTCCTTGTATTAGCAATATAGTCCTCCTAAATTGTGTCTTCAATTATTGTATTTCTTAGAAAGAAAGAGAACACTCTGCCTTCACGGTAGGAAACACAAGACTATTCTCTATTCTAAGGGTGGAGGGGACAGAGGTGCCGGTTGAGGCCAAATCCATCTGTTTCCAGGGATGCAGTTGAAGGGAGAGGCTGCCGCATACAAGTAGGGTGTGCCCTTCCTAAAACTGGGGCTCAAAGTGCTTTCTCTTCCACCCATCAATGGTTGAGGTCCAAGTGCATATTGTTGAAAACCAGATTTATAGCCTCCTAGCCCAAGCAAAGGGGAGGGCTGGTGAGTGCTTTCATTATGGCCAATAGAAAGTAATTTTCAGCAACTGGAAAATTATATTGTCATAGATTACTTCTCCTTATAATTAGCCTTTAAAATATCTGTAGGGATTTGTCACTTGCATAAAGGTTTGAAAATACATCAAAGGGACATGTTCCCCTTGCGATTTGTAGAAATTCAAATGATGTTAATGATAATAACCACATAGCACAGACGGTTGTGTGCTGTTCCCAAGATAGCCTCTTGGGTTAACGCTTTCAAAAAAATAGTTAAAATGTTATTTTTGTAAAAGCAGTTTAAAACACATATTTAACAGATCGATTTATATTTTAATTTTGAATCTAAATGAGTATTTTCCTTGGGATTCTCCAGGCACTGGGCAACTAAATAAAAATTATATAGTGATAATTATTGGTTACTGTTACTTGGATGAAACTTTCTCATAATTCGGTTCAGAGTGTTATTGAACTTTGAAAATGCCTCTGAGGGGACCACAAATTGGTTTGGAATAATTTTTTCTAAATTCATGTCTGTTAAATTGGGCTCTAACAGTGATAGTTTAGGATGTACATTTACTGCGTAGTTAAAAAAAACAAAGGGTCCACTGTACTTTTAGCGGCCTCGATAAGTATTTAAATGCAACTGTAAATGATCCGAAAACGCGCACGGGCTTCGGAGGTGGCTATTTCATCTCTGTGTTTCTTCGCAGTGGTTCGCGCCTCTCAGAGTCCGCAGAGATCTAATAAACACGTAAGTTAAAGAGAGCCTCGAGGGAACCCCGAGCCCTCCCCCGCCACTCTCCCATCTCCAGAATGAGATCCGCGGCGGCCCGGCGATGGGGTTCTGGGGAGGCGCACCCCTGGCGGGCTACCCTGAGCCCAGGCCCAAGGCTGCCCCCGTAGGCCCCCAGTACCCAGCCCCCTTCCTCTTTCTCCGATCCCTGCCCCTCCTTCCTCGCATCAGACAAAGGTGGATGAAGTTCTTTTCAAGTTTCAAAGGCAGTTGCTGGGCAGCTTTGCAGAAACAATAACTCTTTTATTGGGAACAAATGTTGACATTTGACGGGCGCGGGAGGCAGCGCCCGCGCCGGCCGCCGGGCAAGCGCCCCGGTGCTCTCGGCAGCGCCCGGCCCCCGGGGCCCACCTGAGATTAAAGCGCGAATTCCGATAAATCAGCTCTAAGGAAACCCTGGGCCGCGGAGAGCAGAAGGGGGCTGTCGCGGATCCACCACGCGGGCGCCGGGCCGCGGAGCCGGGAGCGCGCCCAGGCCTGCACCCGCAGCAAAGCCAAGGCTGCCGCCCCAAAGCCCATCTGCTCCTGGTTGCCCCGTTTTGCTGGCGTCTCCCCGGCCTCAGTCAACAACAGCAAACGTGTATCTTGGAGGGCTAGGTAATTTCTGACTATGAAATTTTTAAAGCAAAAATAAAATTCAGACCCCATTAGCTTCCCTCTCCAGTGAAAGATACCTCTTTTTCTCTCTCCTTCCTTCCTCATTCATCTTTCCCAATGACCAGCATAGAGAGGAGCTCATAAATCACTCTACATTTAAAAGATCCCTCTAAACACCTGCAGGTTTTATGTTCTTAGTGTATATTTTAGAAATCAAGTTCTCTAGAAGGAAATTCAGGTCAGGAGACAGAGTGGGTAAGTTATGGAAATCTTTAATAATTTGTTGGGCATATAAACATCAAAGAAGCTTCCTTAGCCTTAGCTAATCTCCTGAGCTGCTTTGAGTTTTCACCAATTGAAATGTGCATGTCCTCCCAGAGAATGGAGTCGTGTGTGTGTGTGTGTGTGTGTGTGTGTGTGTGTGTGTGTGTGTTGAAAGGGAAAAGGGATCGCATATTCAGGTAAAACAATCTTCCTTGTTCCAAAGCGAGGCGGCTTTTACCCCTGCTCCAATGCCTGAACATAAGCACAAAGGTTAATTTTGGCTTGGCTTCTCCACTCCCACACTTAAGAAATGTACTGCCTTAAATGTTGTATCTTCATTAGAGTGCATGATCTTTCCGTGTTTATTTTGTTAAATATTGTTAACTTTCATACTTTCCACAGAAGTCTTCCAATTACTCTAGTTATAACAGTACATAGAGCAGAGACATTGCGGCCATGGGCAATTTATTTCCTGCTAATTTAGGAAATATGGGTAATATTAATAAAAGTAAACTACGTAAGACCTTCAGACTACAATCTGAAATGCTTCCTGAAGGGGAAAATCATTATCTCTATGAAAGGTCTACGAAGGTTTTATTTCTAAAACCAAAACAAGCAAACATACTCAATCCCCCTTTTACCTCTCCAGACCTCAGATTTGTTTGTTTCCAGATACACTGCCACAGAGTGGCAACGCTTCCCTAGCGAAAAATCTTTCCTCCCACCAGTAGATAGCTCAGCTCCAAACATGTTCATATCTATTACTAGGAGAGGCAGAGAAGACAGAAAAATAGTTCTCCACCCCAGAGATTTACTTTATGTCTGACCTCCAAATAGTTAAGTATTTAAAATCAACAAAATGCATAAGAAACAACAGAAAACAAAAACCTGGTTCTGCCCCGCTTCTCCACAGTCAAACCAATCACTCCTCCCCATCAGTATGACTCTGTGTCCAGTTAACAGTCCCCTGGCTTGGCCTCAAGTATCTAAGATTACTTTCAAATACCCTTTCTAACAAGACCCCAGCAAGAGGCCACTAATTTCTATGGCAAAAAAAGCCACTAGAGAGAGATCCGTTTGTCAATATCAACTGGTCCAGCAATTTCCCATCCTCAGACACATTGGCCTATCGGAGCTGGCAGATGTTTAGACAAGATTTTATAAATTGTTCAATATCAGCCCATAATGAACCCCAACTGACCATTCCAAAGCAGCTAAAAGCATCCCAGACCTCCCCCGCTGGGATCCAATAATGCTCTCATGCTGCAACATTATTAATCATGGAATAAAATAGATGAACCTCTTGAAAAATAAGTGTATGATTGATTAAAGGGCAATCTAAGAAGCTATTATTCTTGTTTTATAACCGTAAGTTATATTCACTCAATTTATCTTTTGAGAGGAAATAAATGATTGTTCATTTCTTCTCTGAAATTATATTATATGGATATCCATATAATTTTGCTGAAAATTAAAGTGACAGGCTTGCTACTTTTATGATACTAATCAAAGGGAATATGTTACTTGACTACAAATTTTAGACTTGTCCTATAATTAGAAAGTGAGTAACACAATAAAGAGGCAGTAGTTTAAGGTCGTTTAAAGATTTCTCTTCCCCCAGGGTAAGAGTAAGAGCCACTGAAAGGAAAGTAAGTCCCTCCCCCAGATCCTCACCCTAGGTTTAATGTGCATTATAGGAAAAGGAGAGTTAAGAAATCCTTCCATAAATTTGAATAATTAGGCCAATTTGGATAATTCAGGCTTTAAAAAAACAATTATTTCCATCAGTAATTTATTGGTGGGGGGGGTGTGTAACTCTCCATTATCAATATTATTCTCCAGTTTGGTTTACTAAGGAGGTTCAAGAAGCCAGCATCAGAAATAAATATAAAATGCATAGGGTGTCAGATCATTTTATTTTGCCAAGTTTTAAAAATTTACACTAACAAGTAATTAGCATACTCAGGGCACAAACATCTTTTTTTTTTTTCAATACATATATAGAAATCATCTAGAGCACATGTTTCTCCCAATTGTATACTTCTCTTCCATCTGATTTTTTTTTTTTTTTTTTTTTTAATTATCAGAAAGGAGAGTTTATTTCACACAGCTTTTCATTAAAAAGGTGAGGTCAGATCACCTGGAGGTTATCACTAGAGCTCCACCCCAAATCATTCTTCTAGGAAAAATAAGCCCCAAACACCATATTATTGTAGACTAGTCTGTTTTTATTTACAATTTAAGATATAAATTAGTAAAGAATTCGTGTTAAACAACCAACAAAGATTGTATAACCAGCAATGTTCAAATAAAAACCAGGCAGAATTTATTTACAAAAAGTTTAGATTCCATTGCAATACAACTTGCATAAATTACTAGAAGCTTTATATCATTATAAAAATAAATATCAAATTTGTTTCCACTTCTGAAGTACTCAAGTTCTTCAATCACGTTTTATTTCTACTGTGTACATCTTTTACAAATAAACTTTACAGTAAATCCTATCACACCTATAGAATATATACCGTGGCAATGAAGTGATCAATTCAAGATATCCTGAGAAAAACAGATTGTTTTCAAAAGTCACACATACATAGGGGAAACTATACTATGCCAACAAATTCACGTATGTCCAACAATAGTCTGTTCCAATTGTTAGAGTCTGTGGGTTGAGAGTGCTGTGTGGATCCTTCTCTTTTACAGTGGCACAAGATGTGGTCTGGATTTAGACATCTGTTTGTTGTATCTGTAAATTTATGAGCTTGGGAAGAGAGAATGGCCTCCTGACTTTTTTTTTTTTTTTTTTTTTTTTCAAAGCAATTGTGACACCTACCTGTGGACCAAGGAAAAACCAAATCATCCCCAATCTTTCAGTTCCACACCAACACCATTAAAAAAACGAGTTGATCTGAAGTGGTTCTACCTCTTTCTTATCTTCAAGATCTACACTTAGTAATTCTGACTCATTGCAAAGCAACAAATTTTTTCAGATACTGTTGTGAGCCCCGGGAGAATGTCAGAGTCCTGTCCACTTGGACATGGGTGGAGGGGAGGTTGGGAAGGGCTGATAAAAGACTAGGACGCCTTGTGTCTCTTCAGTCTGATTTTGCAAACATCATCTATAAAGGTTTTTGCTACTCCGAGTTTTGGTAACCCAAGCTCATCAAAGCATGTGTGTAGTATGTGTCTAGCATAGTAACAATGGCTCTAAATTGCATACGAATGCCCAGATTGTAATAATCTATTGTTTCAAAAGAAAACAACAGTAGTGTGTAATATATATATACATGTACTATATATATGCACATATATATAATACACACACACACACACACACACACATATACATATTTTCTTTTCCTAGGTAAAGGAGTGATAGAACTTGTGCCAAAAAGAGGGAATCTATAAAACAGAAAAGATAGTTTCCCCCTTAAGGAAAGAAAAGACTGGACAAGATTGAAATGCTCTGTCTTCTAACCCCATGACCAGAAGCAAGAAAAACACATTAAGCAAGCTGGTGCTGGGAGGCTCCAGAGGGTCTGGGAAGCACCAGGGTGCCCACTTACTTGCATTGCTGTGCTCGGCCCTTCTATAGGTAGGGCTGGACGCCCCCGCCAACCACGGTGCAGCCCTCGCTGGCATCTGTCAGGGGAGTGGGCAGTTAGTCAGAACCGACCCCACAGCCTGCTGACTGCGCAGACCACCGTGCACCCACCATCCTCCACTCCCGGGCAAACAGCAGTTTGGGAAACCGACTGTCTTCAGGGCCGCTAGCTGAGACGACTTTTGGTGATGTTCCCTAGTTCTTAACTTTCCCCCTTGAGCTTCTCCTTCGGGTAGCCTGACTCAGGAGCAACAGAGGCAATATAGAACAGGGGAAAAAAACGGTTTTCTTTCAGAACAACAACAACAAAAAGCGGAAAAAACGTTTGATTTTCTCTTTTGAAGACAAACGCCTCTGAGAGTAACTGGAACTTTCCGTTTGCTTCTAGCCAACGGCAGAAAAGCAGATTGAACTCTGACTCCTTAACTAACAAGACACCGAAACACACCCAGGCTCATTAGGGGGACACGCTGTAATTGGAATTTCGTGGCAATCTCGGTTTGCCGAAACTAAGACAGCCAAGATAATAATAGTCAAAATAACAGTGAATTAAGTAAAAATAAATAATAACAGGGCAAGTCTAAAAGGAGGGCCACACCTTCTTCGGCTTCCATCTCGCCCTCTGCCCTCACTCTGCTAATTCTGGGTCCCAGGAGCGGCCCCCTGGATCTTCTTCCCGGACCCTCCCCCGGGTCTCCCGAGCGCTCCGCCTCCCCGGGGCTGGCTCTCCCTCCCCTCCTGGGCGCCCCCGGTC
>NW_012109696.1:4930705-4932067 GCF_000951045.1 Mandrillus leucophaeus | reverse complement strand
CCCGGACCTGGGATGTCCGGTGGGCAGCGTCCTCCCGACCTTAGCTCTGCGCCCCGCCTGGGAAGAAAGCGCCCCGAGACCTTGCGCCGGCCGCTGCCCGCTCACCTTCGTCCTCGGCCGAGGTCTCCGTGCCCTCCTGCGCCTTATCGGGACTCTCGTCCTTGCTTCTGGCCGCGTCGCCCTCGTCCTCATCCTCATCTTCGCTTTTGTTCCTCGGGGCCCAGGTCATCTTGTTCTCCTTCTTGAGGCGCCGGCGCGCGTTGGCGAACCAGGTGGAGACCTGGGTGAGGGTCATCTTGGTGATGATGGCCAGCATGATCTTCTCGCCCTTAGTGGGGTAGGGATTCTTGCGGTGCTCGTTGAGCCAGGCCTTGAGCGTGGCCGTGGCGTCCCGCGTGGCGTTCTTGCGGTACGCGGGGTCGTTGAGCTGGTACGGGTAGGCCGCGCTGCCATACGGGTGGTAGCTGATGGCGCCGGTCATGCCGGTGGTGTGCGCGTCGTAGGGTGCGCCCTGGAACCACAAGAGCCTGTGAGTGGAGTGTGCAGAGAGCCGGCGAGCAACCAGCCGGAGGATGCTGCCCCTCCGCCCGCCCACGGCCACCGTTCCCCCGTGAGTCTCTGGCTCTGGGGCTGCGCTTCCCGCGGCAAAAGAGCAGGAAAAACGAAGTGTGATTCGGGACCAGCTGTTGATCACAAAAAGTACCATAGTTTTATTCTCGAATTTTTGAACTATTTCACTTTCCTAAAATGACCCATCTTCCCCCAAGTGTTCCAGAGTTGCGTGTGGCGATGTACACAAACCCTCGCACGTGCGCGCACACAGGCCCACAGGTAGCTCTTTGATATCTAAATTTCTGCCGTTGCCTGGAGTGCCGCTGCCTCCCCCTACTCCCTCTTCCCCGCCCTTATATGGTTAAAAAAACACCCCAGAGCCCCCAATTCACTATTCACTGCTCTAAAGCTGGGCAAATCCAATTTGCAACTCAGAAGCCAGTCACCGTTTCGAATTCTTCAAATACGCCGTAATTAGCATTTTAATTCATCCTTTAACTTTTAAATTCGAGACATTTGCAGCCTTCGCCGAGGCCCCAGCGACTCGGTCGCTGCCCAGAAATTCCGCCGAGGGACGGCAGTGGTGACAATCCCGTAATGGCCTCAATCGCCCGTAACGTGCTTCGCTGCGGCCCGGGCCCGGCCCAGCTCAGGAACCTCGAGACTCGCGGGCCGCCTCAGGTCGCCGGAGCAGGAGCTGCGCTCGGGGCACGGAGCACTCAGGCGGCCCTTAGCGGGTCACACGCCCGCATGCACGATTTTTGAAAGCATGGTCCGCCGGACAGATTAAGGCCGAAACCTGGGCGCCTC
>NW_012109696.1:4929341-4930655 GCF_000951045.1 Mandrillus leucophaeus | reverse complement strand
GCGCGGGCGGCGAGGGGGCGCTGTGGCCCGTGTCTGCCGGCCTGAGTCCTGGCAACGGTGGGCGCGACCCACCTCCTCCCACGGCGGCTTAATTCGGGGAAGAAGAAAAAACGGCATCAAGGCATTTCAATAAAACTTAAGCGGTTCCTGATCCTTTCTCATTGTGGTTCCTTATGAGCTTTCGGTGTCTTGGGGGGGAAACAGTTACCGTTCGGGGGTGTGGCAAACTTTTTTGGCAATTAAGATGAAACAGACACGTTTTCTGTGGGTTTCCTTTAATGAAGTAACATTGGAAATATAAGTAGTTTCAATGCATCAAATCACATCGCTACCGTGTTCACGGTCACCGGTCACTGGCTCTCCCGTTCCAGGGCTCCCCGCGTTTGTCTAGGGAAAGAGCGAGGCAGGAACAGGGGGATGGGGACGTGAGAAGCTTGGCTAAGCAATT
This sequence comes from Mandrillus leucophaeus, assembly GCF_000951045.1. Taxonomy (NCBI): domain Eukaryota; kingdom Metazoa; phylum Chordata; class Mammalia; order Primates; family Cercopithecidae; genus Mandrillus; species Mandrillus leucophaeus. The sequence goes on along the minus strand of NW_012109696.1, from coordinate 4,930,207 downwards.
TTTCTTTTCTTTGAAAACAAATACGTCGTCATAAATGGAACAAAATTTAAGTCAGCATGGAACGCACATCTCTTTCAGACGTCGTTTCCAGGTCTAGTACTCTGTGAGTAGGTTGGACTGGATTTCACGCGCAACCGGCATTTCTAGGCTCTCAAAGACGCTTCTGAGGCCTAAATGTTTTCCTGGAAAACACGCGCAGAGGAGCATCCGTGGGAGACTGAGGGGCCCCAGCAGCTCCAGTCCTGGCAGGATGTGCGAGGCCTCTCGAGATTTTCAAATGGGCCCCCCAGGCCTGGGAGATCCCCGAGTAGCCACGTGGGAGCCACTTTAGGGACTCCGGGCGGCGGCTACTGTGGGCTGGGAGGGTCCCCGCCCGGGCTGCTCCCAGCGCCTGGACCTGGGACCCTACAGAGCGTTCTTTTCTTTTTCTTTCATTTCTTTCCTTTTTATGTATTTATTTATAATTTACATTCTAGGCACCTCGTATTCAGCTAACCAGCTCTTGCTTACTTAACCGCCCTGTTTTTAGCTCCGCATTTCTGCGGCGTCTCCCCATGGCTAACTTGCCCTTCCCGGCTTCCTTTACTGCTCTGCAAAATTTGCCTTCCTTCCACAGATGCCCCGCCTCCGACGTGCTTCCTGAAGTTTCTCTCCCGCGCAGGGTCCCCACAATCGTGAATTCTCAGCATCTCGCCAACTCCGTCTCTATCCTCCTCTCCTCCCTAATCTCGCGCTGGCTTCGCCCTCTTTCTCTCTCCTCCTCCTTCCTACGCGCCCCGCCCCCTCCCCCCAGGTCGCCGTTCTCTCGGTCCGGGTCGGGAGCGCCTCGTGGTCAGGCGTCTGCGCGGCTCCAGTTCGAGGTCCCG
>NW_012109696.1:4923967-4926821 GCF_000951045.1 Mandrillus leucophaeus | reverse complement strand
TCTGCCTCCCGGCCCAAGGCTCCCCGCGTGGCCTCGCGTCTGGTCGCCTACCCCTCGCGGCCCGCTCCTCGCAGCATGGACCTGGATCCGGGGCGCCTTGGTTGCGAATTGCCAGGAGGGCCCTGAGGTGAGCTTTCCATCCCCAAATCCTCAGCGCAACCCCCAGGGCCCTGACGTTACGACTTTCCACTGTTGGGAATGCCGCCAGGGCTTCACCTAAGACGACGCCGTCCCCTAAAGAGTTTTATTTTATTTTGTTTTTCTAAGTTGACTCCTCTTTCGGATTTGTGTTGTCAAAACACTGGGGGGATGATTGTTACCCGACAAACTGCCTCTGGCAGGACCTGAAGCCTCCCCGTCACCTCGGGAACGGGCAGGAGCTCAGGCTGGCGCCTCCGGTGCAGTGGCATTACAGGTAGCTCAGGTGACGCGCGGCTGGAGTTGGGGGGCAGTTGCCTTGTGGGGCTCAGAATCGACGCGGTTGGCGAGGGTCCCTGGGACCCTAGCTTCCTAGAACCCGCTCCCCATCACGCTTCTTCATCCCTTTTCCACTCGGGGATGGCCGAAGAGGGCGTCTGACGGCCCACTCCGAAGGGTCACCTATGGGGGGCGCTCAGGGGGATGGAAGAGTGTCAGGCGTGTGCTGGCCTATTGGAAGCACCCACCCAACAGGTGCCTCTATCCTCAGAAGCCATCTCGGGTGGGTGCGGTGGAGGAGAGAGAGCGCCGTGGCCTGGGGCGGGCCTCAGTTTAGGCCTGCAACCGACTCCTGCACCCCCGCTGGCCCTGCAGCCTGCGGAGCGGCCTTGGTGATCTCAGGACGCAGTGCATGTTGCGGCCTCCCCGTGGTGCAGCTGCAGCGGCGCGGAGGGAGCGGAGCTCGGTTTACCAGCCTGGTCCAGGGGGCAAGAGAAACACTCACGGCATCAGGCTGTCTTTCCCCAGGTGCACGGGAACCAGTTGCAAACTGCAGTGCTGGGCTTGAGGATGGCTCCTCCTGAGCCGGCAGGCAGGGCGACTCTCCCGGTAGGCGCGATCCAGGCATGTTACCCCTCCCGCCAGGAGCTCCCGAGCCAAGCCAGTCGCCCCCTACTAGTTCTCCCACCCACCCCTTGGCCCACACTGCTCCCCCACCGCTCTTCCTACAAACCACACCCCCATTCTGCACGCATCCTCTCCAGGTCATCTCAGCACACGCACACGCATACACACCCACGACCACCGCTCCCTGCACCCACAGACTCCCCGTTCCCGCAGGCTGGGGCTCCTGCAACGACCCAGCAAGGGGGGTTTCAACCATGCTGCGAGTCCACCTGGGACATCCTAATTCAGCTCAGCGCAGATACTTTTATTCAATTACTAGAGAGTTGAAAAACAGACAGACAGAGGAAGCAGCGGGGTTGGGCGAGCCGTCGACAGTCTACGACATTTTTGCCGCTTCCTGGGAGGGAATTCCTCCAAGAAGGGGGGTAAATGAGAGGCCCACACGCTGGATAGCAAACACAAACAGTGGCAGATCAGATGGCAGCTTTTAGGGTTCTTTTCCGATCAGATCAGTTTAAATGAAAAAAAAATCGCGTGTAATTTTTATCACCAGGGAGGACTGGCCTGGAGTATTTCCATTTCTAAAGAGCGGTTCCCGCTGTGGTTTCATTAGCATTTGGGGCTCACCCTCCCTCCCCCTCCCTTGACACCCCCGGGCCTGACCTCTTCCAGGGACAGAAGAGAAAACAGCCAGTTATTACAAAAACATCCTCAGTTTGGAGCTGGAGTGTCTGCTTTGGATACAGTCGATTCTGACATCAATTAAATATATAACCAGACACGTGCAGTGACCGGGAGGGTCCCCTCACCCAGGTGCATCTCCAGAAACACCGCCTGCCCTTCCCCTCTCTTTAGCTCCGTGTTGGGAGTTTGAAGATGGGCTCTTCCCGTCCTGTGTGTATTTTCCCCGCAGCAATTATACTCCTCCACTGAAATCTACATTTTCCATACCGTTGCTGCCTGTTACTAATAAAAACCGTCTACCTTGCACTATTAAACAGTCGACTCTTACTACATGCCGTTTTTATTGGTAGTGACTGTAGCAAATTAAAATGCCTACGCAGGGACATTAAAAACTTACACTCGTCATTGTTATTGGAATATATAAACTCCGTTTTGCTTTAAAGTTCTCAGATACTAAAGAAAAAAAAATCATTTTCTTTCTTAAGTTAAAGTTGGCTTGGTCTTCTTCTTCTTCTTAAAAAAAAAAATCAATCAGGAGAAAACATGCTGCCAGCCTGGAGTCTTGGCACGGCGGTCCCGGCGAGGCTGCTTGAGAGGGTGGCGGGCTCAGCCCGGACTCGGTCTCGGGGCCACGAGGGCCGCAAGGCCGCGGCTCGGAAACAGGAGGGCCTGGGATGTTTTGCTCAAGGGCGAAGGGGGTGCTCAGACCTGTGTGGTCGCTGGGGAGGGCCGGGCACTGGGCTTCTGCGGTTTTTCAGTTGCCTTTCGAGCTGGAAGGAGGGAATGAGCAGGCACGCAGGGGAAACCGAGTAACTGCTTTGAAAACGCGACCCCTGGCCACAGTAACCCAGGCGACGTGCAGTTTCAGGTTCATGGTGGGCCCTGCCCCCTTTCCCAGGTGTGCTCTAGGAGACGGGGAAAAAGTTAACACTGTTCTATTTTTCTTTATTGTCCCTCCAGCAGCCAAGGAATTTAGAACGAGTCCACGTGGACACGCAAGGCTCAGCGAGTGGGGATTTCCCGCGAGGCCGAGCGCGAGGAGGAGCCGGCCTCGGAGGCTCTGGCTCGGGCTCGGGGTCTCCCCGGGAACGCGGCCGGCCGAGAAGGTCGGGGCGCTCGCCGGGCT
>NW_012109696.1:4912626-4921597 GCF_000951045.1 Mandrillus leucophaeus | reverse complement strand
TTTTTTTTTTTTTTTTTTTTTTTTTAATATCTATATGACTGGGAATGCAGAAATTTTAAAAATGGATGCATTCGAGTGTGTTAAAAGTAAAAACGTCTCTTGAACAAAACATAAACTGCTAACCCCAACGGGAGAGAAGATATTTGCCCTACCTGTAAATAACAAAGACTCCTCCACAGCACCAGGAGGAACTCTGACTGCCAATGGGCGAAGACGAGGCACCCAGGGAAATAAAAGGGCAGGGATAGGGGCAGCCCTTCACGCAGAGGAGACGCCTGAGAATGCGCAAATTCACTGGTTGTCTATCTCTAGGCAACAGGAGATGCCACTTCACACTCATTGATGACACCCAGCAAGGCCTAGAGTGTGCACTGTTGAAACTCTTCCTGCGGTGCAACTTAAATTTCTCTAGAGAAATTCGGGAGACATTTGGCTGCATCTGCGAGAGCAGAAGGTGCCTGCTCCCTGGCACCCAGCACACAGGTGCTGCGGAAGCGGGGACGGACGAGGCAGCCCTGGAGCATGGTTTGCAGGAGTGCAGGACTGGAAGCCCCCTCCAAGGCCTCCACTCCAAGCCTGGATAAAGAATTCGTGGCATATTTCACCGAACAGAATGTCCCCTGCGGCGAAAGGGGATGAAGTCATTCTACTTGTACCAACTTGAGTGCCTCCTAAAAGTGTAACCTTGGGGGCGGGGATACAGAAAGGTGATGCTGACAATGGAATTTAAAAACAAACAGCAATATTTTGTGGTGTCTACAGGCATGGGGGTGGGGGAGCAGCAGCATTACCATGGGAACAAAAGTCTCCCACACATGTCAGGCCTGCGGAATCTTTAAAGAGGGAGAGTGGGCATGGGAGGAGGACTTAAACTCTGTTAGTCATGTTTTATTTCTGAAAAATAGATCTGAAGTAACAGTTGCAAAATCTAAACAATTCTTACCTTGGAATACTGGTTACATGGGTTTATATTACTCTTTTTTCATCGGATGAAATATTTTATATTCTGACAAAACTAGTAGCTTTTTATTAAAATGTCATATGCATTGAAGTATAATGTGGTAATTTGGGATTAATTCATTTAAATAAAACAGCTTTCTTAAAATATTTTTAATGTTCCTTTTCTCATCTCAATTCCCCCACTTTTAAAAAACTCAAACATATCTTGGAATTGCCATTTAGTCTTAAAGCGAATTCCGCTTGCACACATGTCTTTGTGCCCCTGTCCTGGGCATCCTGCAGAGGCTGCCCCAGCCCTGGCCCTCCCTCCGCTTCCTCTCTAAGCCCAGGGCCTGGTTCCCACTTTGCTCATGGTGGTGCACAAGGGGAAGGGGTACTCTCTTGAGGCAAAGGACAAGCCTGGGTGTGCTGGGCACAGTGTGGCTGCATGCCATCACCCGCATGCATCTACAGAAAAAGATGTGCTTCTATGGGCTATTTGACATTTTCTCTCATTCCAGAGTCTTTGTGGTATAAAGAATATAGCCTGGAAAGGAAAAGGGCAGTCGGAGGCAGAGGGGAAGGTTGGCCTTCGGTGCTCAGCTGGACTCCAGGTTCCTGGCAGGCCCTTTCCCCTTCCACATCTCCTCTCACTCTCTGCATAGAACACAGGACCTTTCTGGCCCTTACGCTCCTTCCAGAAACAACCAGTTCTGCCTAGTTCTCTTCACTGTGGCCAGAAGAAGCTGGATCTTTGCAAAAACAAATCCGCTGAGAGCCCCAGCACAGTGGGAGGCCTTCGGGGCTGGCCTTGGTCAGTAGTTAGAAGGTGATGTGTTTGGATGTGTGTTCCCTCCAAATCTCATGCTGAAATGTGGCCTCCAGGATTAGAGATGGGCCTCATGGGAGGTGTCGAGGTCATGGATGCAGAGTAGCCTCCAGTATTAGAGGTGGGCCTCGTGGGAGGTGTCGAGGTCATGGATGCAAAGTCCTCATGAACTGCTTGGCACAGTAATGAGTGGTCATGAATTCATGGGAGAGCTGGGACTCCTTCTTCTCTCTCTTGTTCCCACTCTCACCCTGTGACATGCCTGATCCCCCATTGCCTTCTGCTGTGATTGGAAACTTCTGGAGGCCTCACCAGAAGCAGATGCAGGCACCACACTTCCTGTACAGCCTGAAAACCGTCAACCAAAATAAACATTTTTTCTTTATAAATTACCAGTCGCAGGTATTCCTTTATAGCAGTGCAAACAATCTGGGACACGAGGTCTGTGTATTTGATTCTGTTCCTTGCTGTGTTCAGATCTGGTCAGGGAGGAGACTGTTGTTTCCTGGGAAGCGACACAAGTCCAGCCCTCCCTCTACTGATGTGCCCCAGGCCTGGTCAGTAGTTAGAAGGTGATGTGTTTGCACCCCTTGCCTTTCTGCCTGCACCCAAGCTCCCCGCCAGGCTGGGGCTCTCCAGGTGGCTTCCTCCTGTAGGCTTTGCATTTATTTCTCCCTTGGAGGTCAGCGGAGGCCCAGGAGGCTCCCAAAGCTCTGCAGCAGCCACTGCCAGAGCTGTAGGTTCCTGTTGGGATGGCTCTCTGGCCTCAGCCCAACCCCTGACTCCACGCCTGGCATGTTGGGGGCACTCGACAAACATTGATTAAATGAACGTATGTGAGAAAGAATGAATGACTCACTCTCGGTTATTCTTCTTTATTTCTAAAAGGCATGGCAGGGTGATGAAGGAGGTAAACAAGAATGACAGGAACACTTGCCCACGGGCCACCTGCCCCATCAAGAGCTGTCACTAGACACGACCAGGGTGAACCACCCAGGCTCCACCCAAATCATCTGATGGCATTCTTCAGCAGCACAGGCTCCCAAGGACAAAGCAAGAACAGTTGTGTAGGTTAAATTTTAGGGTTCAGTAAATAGATACGTACCTTCAAAATAATATTTAGTTAGTAAAATAAATTTTTTCATTAACAATCCAAAACCATGTGTTCCTTGAGAAAAGCAGACATGTATTTTTATTGTTCTATCCCAAAGAACCTCCACAGCTCCCAGCACAGAGTGGGTGCTCAATACAGATAGTTGAGGGAATGAATGAATGCATGCTGAAATTTGGGGAAAAAGAAAGTTTAATAAAAGCAAACTAAACTTTAATAATATTTTCAGTAAAAAAAAAAGTGGAAAACAGTTATAGATATCTTATTTTAAAAGCAAATTAGATCCCAGCAAGGTTTTGTAGACATAGACAAGTTTATTCTAAAATATATATGGAAAGGCATGGGCCTTAGAATAGTTAAAACAATTTGAAACAGAAGAATCCAGTGGGATAAATCAACTCATCCAATTTCTAGATATTTATATGGCTATAGTAATCAACACAGGGTGGTGTTGGTGGACCGACAGGCCCAGAAATAGAGCCACACAAATACGCTCCATTTATTTTTGACAAAGGCAGAAAAACAATTCAATGTTTCAACTTTGTTGAAAAGTTGGCCTTTTCAACAAATGGAGCTGGAGCAATTAGACACCCATTAAGAAAAAAAAAAAGTTCACTTTATGTAAAAATTAACCAAAATTGAATCACAGACTTCAATGGGAAATTATAAAACTTGAGAAAAATAGGGTAAAGTCTTTAGGACCTAGGGCTCCGCAGAATTTTCAAATCAGATATCAAAAGCACAATACATAAAAGCGAAATTTTGATTAACTGAACTTCATCAAAATGTAAAACTTTTGCTTGTGTGAAAGACCCTTAAGACAATGAAAAGATGTATTAGAGACGGAGAGAAAATATTTGCAAACCTCATATCTGATTAAGGACTCATATTTACAATATATAAAGAAACACAGTAGTAAAACAGAGACAAAAAAAAAAACAAAAAACAAACAAACAAACAAAACAGAACCACAAACCAATTAGAATTTAGGGGGAAAACACAAATGCATTTTCTGTTTTTCAAAGAAAAAATATAGATGCCAAAAATAAAAAATAAAAAGCACATACAATGATTTCAACCTCTTTAATCATCAAGGAAATACAAATTAAAACCACAGTGAGATCTATATATCTATCAGAGTAGCAAAAATCTAAAAAGAGTGGCAATACCAAATACTGCAAAAATGCAGAGAAACAGGTCACTCATACATTGTTGGTGGGAATATAAAATCTTATATCCATTCTGGAAAACAGTCTGGAAGTTTCTTGTAAAACTGGAGATGCAACTACCATACAACCCAGCAATTGCCTTCATGGCTGTTGGTCCCAGAGACTCTTCTGTTTCACACAGAAACCTGTATACCAACAGTCACAGCAGCTTTATTTGTAACAGACAAAACCCAGAATCAGCCCAGATATCCTGGGCAGGCTTTAGGCAGGGGGTAAAATAGTTTCATTTACTTTTTAAAAGAAGAGTCGTTCAGATATAATTAACATACCAGAAAACTTACCTATTTTAAGTGTACAGTTCAATGATGTTTGGCATATTTAAAGAGTAGTGCAACCTTCACAGCAATCTAATTTTAGAAATTTCTGTCTTCCCAGAATGAAACCCTGTATACTTTGGAAGTCTTGTGTCTGGCCTCCTCTGCTGAAGATACTGTTTCTGAGTTTCACTGCTAGTGGCTTTCTTTGCAATAGCTGGAGAGTGAAGAGTGTCTGCCTGCCCAAGGATGACTAAGCAGAGTGTGGTTTATCCGCACAAGGGAACAGCACTGGGCAACCACAGGGGAGGGCTTTGTCGGTTTTAGAAGGAGACTAGACCTTGTTATAGGCAGAGGAAGGGGAGGGAGCAGGAGGCTGGGCCCCTCCTCCCAGCTCTAAGCTGGAAAGAAGAAAGGGAGGGAAGGAGGAAGAGAGGAGAGATAAAAAAGAGGAAGAAGGAAAAAGGAAGGAATAAAAAAGAGAAAAATTGAAGGAAGAAGGAGGGAAGGAATGAAGGAAGGAAGGGAGGGAGGAAAGGAAGAAAATAAAGGAGGAAAAGGAAGGCGAGAAAGGAAGAAAGGAAAAGGAAGAAGAAAAAGAGGAAGACACAGCAACTACCGCAGTGTTTAGAAAGCTCTTTATATGCATACATAAGAAATTACACGTATACAAATATTTATTTTTCTAAGTAACATATACATTTAGAAAACTGTTAAAATGGATAAGTAGTTCTAAAATGCTTAGTATAATGTATAATTTCCTGTCCTGCCATCTGCAGCTTAAAATCCTGGTTCTTACAGGCAGCATTTGCAGTTATTCTGACTTTTTTTTTTTTTTTTTTTTTTTTAGCATTCACTCTCATGTTATAAAGTAATAATCTTACGCTTTCCTTTGTTGACCTGATCGATGTCTGAAATTAATTAATTAATTTATTATTGGCTTCCCATTTTGGAAGGTGAGGGCTGAGGAGAGTGACTCGAAGTTGCAATGGTATTGTCACCCTGAGGACCCACAGCCCCAGGATGTATCTTGTCCCTTCCCGGAGTTCACCAATGGCCTCTGGAGAGCAGTTGCAGCTGTGGCTCTGGGCGACAATCTGGCCAGTGCACGTGGACGGTGGGGGGTGGTTATGCCTCTGTTCACCCAGACCCTCCACTTCTGTTTTTCAAATTCTCCGAATGACATCCAGGCCAGTGTTCTGGCTTTGTCTTGCTTCCTCTTTCAGGAGTGTTACGGTCAACGGGAAGTCGAGGCCCCTCAGGCTCAGGGGGAGCACAGCAAGCCAGGCGGCCACCCTAGGAGGCCCTGGCACAGGTGTTGCATTTGCCACCCCATTGCCACCCGTGGCTCCGCTGCGTACCTGTGGGTGACTTTGCTCCCCACAACCACCCTGCCCTGCGTCCTTTGCTGGACATTCTTTGCGGTGTTTAGGAACATTCTAAATCTCTTTATGGAATGCATCGTCAAAAGCAGTGAAACCTTAGAGAACTGTTTCTGCTCCGGCCGCTGCAGCACCCACATCCCACTGCTGACACTGGACCGTACTTGCAGAAGAGTGCTCTCTGAAATTGCCAACAACCTCTCCTAGTCTTTTGCTGAATGGCCCCAGCATCTGTTCAGCAGACACAGGACTGATCTCTCCAGATCCTTAGCCAGTGTCCCCACTCCTGGCCTCCTCTCCAAAGAAGGCAACATCAGGCGAGAGGTGTGGGACAACCTTGGCCTCCTGTTAGCACTGGCTGGGACTTCCTCCTGTGCATGCTTGGGTCCCAGGCTAAAGGGGAGATCTGGGAGACCCCTGTCCTCCTGAGGTGCAGAGACGCCTCCAGTGTTTCTATTAGGGTATATTGTTTTTACTTTAGTTGGAACATATACTTGAGTTTTGTTTAATTTGTGTCCAAATTGTTACTCTGTTGACACAGAGACCTCACCGAAAGTTCTCTCTGATAGTATCCTCTTTGCTGTGTACACAGTCATTAGGCCTGCCTGTGAGTCTACATGCACGTGTGTGTGTACGTGTGTACATGCTGGTGTGCAGGGCAGGCTGTGTATGACTGCACACACGTGTATATGTGTGGGGTGCATGTACGCTTGACTTTTCTGGAATGTCCAGGTGTGCAGGTCTCTGGGGACAGGCCTCAGGGAGGTGGCCCACGGCTATTGCAGCTACTATCAGGTGGTATAATATCATCATTTCCATTTGATAGCAGGACCTGCTTTTATTTTGTTTTTTGGGGGCTGAGCGACAATCTGGCTCATTCATTTTCCTTTGAGTGAGAATCTGACAATGTAAGAAAGCATGTGTTTTAAAAACAAGTTCTATCATAAGTTTATCCGTAAAATGGTCTTAATTGATCCAAATCATAATAAGGAATTTTAAAACTTGCCTATAATCAGCACCGGAGTATCCCTGACTTCAATCTTCTCTAATTCTCACGTTCTTCTTTCTGGGTCCGCGATTCTCCTTTAGAGCCTCTTTTCACGTCAAGTCTGATCTTTGTTGGAACGGGAAGCCATTGTGAGGGTCACACTCACTTCGGAGGCAGCTCCCTGTGGTCAATGAGTTCCAAGCTTGTTTCGAAATGAAAGAAGCAGGAGGAGCGTTTGGGACCAGGGCTCTGGAAGGGGCACCAAGCTAGCGAGCAACAGAGGAAGCTGCGCAGCCCCATTGGGAATGTCACCATTTTCTGCTCCAGCCAGGCCAGGACGGAAGTCCAGTGCAAGCTCATGGTCATAGCTCTGAGTCTGGGGGCAGCACGGAAAGGCACGCTTTCTGCTGCTTCTCTTGGGAGCACATCTGTCATGGCCACTTGCACTCACCAGGGACCAGGAAAACCACCCCTCTCCGTGCCAGCCACGCTTCTCCCATCTTCCACAGACAGTCACATCCTGCTTCCCTGCCCGGGATCCCAGGGTGGGTGCTTGGGCAAGTGGGGTCCTTCCTGCCCACCCACCATACCCAAGGCCCTCAGCTCTGCACCAACCTTCACTTGAGCATGCAGGACATTCTGGCGGTGCCTCTGTCACAAGCACCGGCCCCTGTTCCTCCTGCAGTCTAGCACCCGTCACTAATGTAACAGGTATTTTATATGTTTAATGAAGAAATGAACACGAACTTAATGTGACAGGCTTTACCATGTTGTTTTTAGATGCTTTCAAGGGACCAATATGGCACGAGGGCAGGAGATGCGGAATGTGCTGACAGGGTTACTCCTCTGAGGGTGCAAAGGTCGGGCAAGTGATGAGGGCAGGGGGCAGGCTGCGCTTCTGAAGGTGCAGAGCTAGGAACCACATCAGCACCTGCACTCCAGGGGAGCTTCCTTGCAAACAGGGGTTTCAGAAGTGTCAGCTGGACAAGTGGGTCATGGCCATCTCATAGGCAGTGACCTCGTGGTTCTTCTCCTGTAACTAAGGAAGGCATAGCAAAGAAGGCACAGAACATTTCGCAAGGACGAATGTCAGTGTTAGATACAATATGGGACTGTGGCATGGTTTTTCTTTGTTTCTAAAAACAGTTATTATCTGCAGAAAGATTTGTAAGGATACAAACAGAATTCCCAATGCTTTTATCGTGAGGAATGAAATCTATAGCATGAAAGTGGAAATATTCACATTTTATCAGTCCTATACTTTTTGACCATTTTACAGTAAGCGTGTATTTGCTGATTTAAAAAATTTGCATACAAAAATGTTGAATTGGATGTATATCTTAACAAAATGAGAAGAGCATGTTTTTATATAAGTTATCTTTTGTAATCTCTGAGTTTTCCACAGATTTATATGACTGAGAGAAATGTCACATACATAGATATTTGGATTAAGGTAGACTACTACACAACTAAAGAGTCTATCTTAATTCAATTCTGCACACACACATATATTTCCAATTCATATTTAAAACTGAAGTGTTTTTACTTATATATCTTCTCATAGATTAGAGGCCTTGTTTTCTTCAACATTGACCTGTTTATTTACTGGATTTTATCTTAAAATAGATATAAAAGTTTCAAAATCATAATATCGACATGACTACTAACAATAAATTCACTGAGTACAGTTTTAAAAAATTCTTTGCACATTTTTTTGCATCTATAAAATATCACACTTGGGATCTATACTGAAAGCATCATTTTCAAGCTTCCTTGAAAATACTGTTTTATCTGTTACCTATTTTATACACTGAAAGGTTTATTTATTTCTGTGTTCAGTTTTAGTGTCTTTCCCCTTTTTGACTTGCTTGCAGTTTTGCAAAATAACTTACCTGGTTTAAAAGTCGGCTAGGTGCAGTGGCTTATGCCTGTAATCCCAACACTTTGGGAGGTTGAGGCGGGCGGATCACCCAAAGTCGGGAGTTCGAGACCAGCCTGACCAATATGGAGAAACGCCATCTCTACCAAAAATACAAAATTACCTGGGCATGGTGCACACCTGTAATCCCAAGCTACTCGGGAGGCTGAGGCAGGAGAATCGCTTGAACCAAGGAAGTGGAGGTTGTGGTGAGCGGAGATCTCGCCATTGCACTCTAGCCTAGACAACAAGAGCAGAAAATAAATAAACAGAAAGGAAGGAAGGAAGGAAGGAAGGAAGGAAGGAAGGAAGGAAGGAAGG
>NW_012109696.1:4909021-4912558 GCF_000951045.1 Mandrillus leucophaeus | reverse complement strand
AGGAAAGGAAAGGAAAAGAAAGGAAAGACAAGTCGTAAGAAGTGTGCTTGGTAGTTTCTGGTGTCTTTCCTTCTCTCCAGCTCACTGCCCCCGCCCTCTCTTCTTCCCTTTCATTAGCCTCCAGGCAGTCTTTGCTGCATTTCTTTTTGCATCTGTAAACACATACATGTATGTATGCATAGGCATAAGTAAACAAACCCTTTTTTCTTTTTATCTTAGGTAAAATGTAACCTATCATATACACTCTTCTACAACTCGGTAGAACCTTTCTTAATAATAATGGCGATCACACTAGTGAGTAGAGATTTTCCTTATTTAAAAAAATATGTAAATGGCATTTACTTTAGAAATGCACAGTAGTTATTCAACCAGATCCAATTGCAGGTAATTTGTGCTATTTATAATCTTTTGCTGTTATAAACAGTGCTGCTACACACGGCTTTCTACACCTGTTGTTTCGTGTTAGTGAAGACACAGTTTCAGAATGGATTCTCGGGAGTGGGATTGTGGGCTCCTGTAGTGAGTAAGTGTGTAATTTTACCAAGAATTGCCAGGTTTCTGCTCTGTTTTGTACTCCTAACATCCGTGTAAGAGATTGCAGGTTCCTTTTACAGCCTAACCAATTTAGACTGCCTAAAGGAACTTGGAATTTTTCTAATATAATATGTAAAAATAATATCTAATTGTAGTATTTTAGCAGGGCAAGGTTGCACTCATTAAGGCAAAGTTTCCACTGCCCTAAATCATCCCAGGAACAGGTACCAGGCAGCTGGAGATCACACCTGCACCCCCAGAGCCCCGGAATCATATCAAGTCAGCCCATGCTAAACTGTCATGTCTGCCCAGACTCACCTTTTCCCTGGAATCCCTGGTGGAGGTTCTGGCCTTGGTGTCCCCTGGATCCTGCGTCTGCTTCTGGCCATACCTGATGCTCATCACATGACCCTGCTTGATGAGCTATGCTCTCTTTTCTTAGGAACGTGAGTAATAAATTCTTTCAATAGCCTCAGTCTCTGCCTGGGCACCTCCACGCATTAAAATCCTGTTAGGTACATTTCAGGTTGAAGTGGCCTCCCATTGTGGTTTAATTCAAATTTTCTAAATGACAAACGATGTTGATCATCTTTCCACGTGCTTGCTTGCCACCCAGGTATCTTCTCTGAAGTATCTTTTCAACTCTTTTGGCAATTTTAAAATTGTCTTATTTTTCTTCTAATTATTTCCTTATGAAGAGATTTTACATGTTATGGTCACAGTCCTTTTTAGATAAGTGTTTTGCAAATACTTTCTCCCAATCTGCAGTTTGCCTTTTTAATCTTTTAACTTTATTAATCAAATCTTTCAATTAGCAAAACTTTCGATTTTGATAAAGCTCCAATTTACAGCATCTCCTTTTTTTGCTTTGCCTTGTGTATATATGTGACTGTGTGTTCCCTTTAAGGAGTGTTTGCCTCATCCAAGGTCATAAAGATTTTCTCTCATTTAATTTTTAGAACTTTTTATGCTTTAATTCTTTCATTTAAGTCTTTTACAATTTATTTTGAAATATTTTGCTTATGCTGTGTCATGAACATAAGGGTCAATGTTTATTTTTCCCCATACTGTATCAATTATTAAACACTATTTTTCCATGGAATAATCTTGGTGCCTTTGACAAAAATGATTTGATTATTTGCACATAGGTCAATTTTTAGCTTCTTAACTCTTCCCTCGGTATTTATGTCTATCCTTAGACCAATATCCTACTGTTTTGTTTATTATCTCTTTAGAGTAAGTGTTAAATCATGTAGTGTGTGTTTTCCACCTTTCTTTTTCTTTTATAAAATTGTTTTGGAAGTTCTAATTTATTTACATTATATGCAAATTTTGAATTAGCTTCTCAATGTCTACAAAACACCTGCTACAATTTGACTGGAATTAAATTGACAATACAGAACAATTTGTGAAATGCTCTCTTAAGGATATTGACTTATTCAATTCATACATATGGTATACCTTTCTTTTTACTTAGGTTTTGAAAGATTTTTCTGAGCAATGTTTTATGGTTTTTAGTGTAAATATATTGAACACATTTATTAACATTATGCCTAAGTATTTTATCTATTTATGTATTATTTATGCTTTTGGAAATGCATTTTTGTAGCATATTTTTAATTACTTAGTGTGAATATATAGAAGTACAACTGATTTTTTTGTATAGTAACCTTGTGCTCTACAACCTTGCTTACTTCAGTAATTAGTTTAGTTATATTAGCTTTTTAGCAGATTTTTAAAAATCTATGTCAATTATTGTGTCTTCTGTAAATAAAGAATTTTAATTCTTACTTTCCAATTTGTTTGAAAATTGCATGTCCTATATTGATTGTAGTGGCTGTGACCTCCATTGTTCCCTGTCTTGTCTTATCCTAGTTAGGAAGCTCAGTCTTTCTTCACTAAACAGAATGATACCCATACTCTTGTTGCCCAGGCGGGAGTGCAATGGAGGGATCTTAGCTTACCGCAACCTCCGCCTCGCAAATTCAAGCGATTCTCCTGCCTCAGCCTCCCGAGTAGCTGGGATTACAGGCATGCGCCACCATACCCGGCTAATTGTGTTTTGTATTTTTAGTAGAGATGGGGTTTCTCTATGTTGGTCAGGCTGGTCTCGAACTCCCGACTTGAGATGATCCGCTTGCCTCGGCCTCCCAAAGTGCTGAGATTACAAACATGAGCCACCATGCCCAGCCTACTGGTTTGCTTGTTTGTTTTGTCTTTCGATGTCCTTTATCAGGTTGAGAAAGTTTGCCTCTATTTGTAGGTTCCTAATAATTTTTGTCATGAGGGGAGGGCTGTATTTTTCTGGAGATTATTTTTCCACACCTATTGAGATAAACACTTTTTTTAATTTACTTTTCTTATTATAATATGGTGTGCTACATTAGTTGATCTTCAAATGTTAAGCCAACCTTGCATTTGAGATTAATACTACTTAGGGTTAAATTATCATTTACCAGCCAATAATACTTCTCGTGAACATAGAAAGAAAAATCATCAAATACATGAGTGAATCACGGTCAGTAGCATACCAGAGGCCAACACATTATGCACAAATTGGGTTCATCCTAAGAATTTAAGATTAACACCATTTTGGAAAATCAATCCATGTAAGTCACCATCCGAATAGAATAAAGAAGAAAAACCATATAATCCTTTCAATAG
This sequence comes from Mandrillus leucophaeus, assembly GCF_000951045.1. Lineage (NCBI taxonomy): Eukaryota > Metazoa > Chordata > Mammalia > Primates > Cercopithecidae > Mandrillus > Mandrillus leucophaeus. The sequence continues at coordinate 4,909,360 of NW_012109696.1, read as the reverse complement.
ATGCAGAAAGAGCTGTTGACAAAATTTACAACTCCTTCATTAAGAACACACAGAAAACTGGGTAGAGTGAAATTTCTCATTCTGACAAAGGACATCAGCAAAACATCTAGAGCTGACATCGTTGTTCATTATGAAATATTGAGTGCTTTTAAAGATTGGGAGCAGAGTAAAGACATCTACTTCTGTTCAACAATGTGCTAGAGGTCTTAGCCAGTATAATAAGTCAACAAGCACAGGCATACATTTGCATGTTAACAAACAAATGAATCAGTAAGACAAAGTGCAGAAAGTTTTTCTAGACAGCCTAGTTTTCTGTGAAAAATCCCAGGGCGTCTACAA
>NW_012109696.1:4898347-4908971 GCF_000951045.1 Mandrillus leucophaeus | reverse complement strand
CTTGCTTACTTCAGTAATTAGTTTAGTTATATTAGCTTTTTAGCAGATTTTTAAAAATCTATGTCAATTATTGTGTCTTCTGTAAATAAAGAATTTTAATTCTTACTTTCCAATTTGTTTGAAAATTGCATGTCCTATATTGATTGTAGTGGCTGTGACCTCCATTGTTCCCTGTCTTGTCTTATCCTAGTTAGGAAGCTCAGTCTTTCTTCACTAAACAGAATGATACCCATACTCTTGTTGCCCAGGCGGGAGTGCAATGGAGGGATCTTAGCTTACCGCAACCTCCGCCTCGCAAATTCAAGCGATTCTCCTGCCTCAGCCTCCCGAGTAGCTGGGATTACAGGCATGCGCCACCATACCCGGCTAATTGTGTTTTGTATTTTTAGTAGAGATGGGGTTTCTCTATGTTGGTCAGGCTGGTCTCGAACTCCCGACTTGAGATGATCCGCTTGCCTCGGCCTCCCAAAGTGCTGAGATTACAAACATGAGCCACCATGCCCAGCCTACTGGTTTGCTTGTTTGTTTTGTCTTTCGATGTCCTTTATCAGGTTGAGAAAGTTTGCCTCTATTTGTAGGTTCCTAATAATTTTTGTCATGAGGGGAGGGCTGTATTTTTCTGGAGATTATTTTTCCACACCTATTGAGATAAACACTTTTTTTAATTTACTTTTCTTATTATAATATGGTGTGCTACATTAGTTGATCTTCAAATGTTAAGCCAACCTTGCATTTGAGATTAATACTACTTAGGGTTAAATTATCATTTACCAGCCAATAATACTTCTCGTGAACATAGAAAGAAAAATCATCAAATACATGAGTGAATCACGGTCAGTAGCATACCAGAGGCCAACACATTATGCACAAATTGGGTTCATCCTAAGAATTTAAGATTAACACCATTTTGGAAAATCAATCCATGTAAGTCACCATCCGAATAGAATAAAGAAGAAAAACCATATAATCCTTTCAATAGATGCAGAAAGAGCTGTTGACAAAATTTACAACTCCTTCATTAAGAACACACAGAAAACTGGGTAGAGTGAAATTTCTCATTCTGACAAAGGACATCAGCAAAACATCTAGAGCTGACATCATTGTTCATTATGAAATATTGAGTGCTTTTAAAGATTGGGAGCAGAGTAAAGACATCTACTTCTGTTCAACAATGTGCTAGAGGTCTTAGCCAGTATAATAAGTCAACAAGCACAGGCATACATTTGCATGTTAACAAACAAATGAATCAGTAAGACAAAGTGCAGAAAGTTTTTCTAGACAGCCTAGTTTTCTGTGAAAAATCCCAGGGCGTCTACAAAGCATCTCTTAAAATTAACATGAGAAGTTAGTAAAGTCACAGGTTATAAAGTTCATGTGTTTTAAAATGTCACCTACATTTCTACAAAGAGACAACAAATTACAGAAAAATGTCATTTACAAATACCATTGACAATATCATCAATAATATTAAACAAATACAAATGAAATAATCAAATATGATGCACAAAAACTCTACATGGAAATCTACAACATAGTGTCCAGCATTATTAAAGAGTTACATACAATAAAGTTTACAAATAAGATGAGATAAAATACAGTCATGGGTTGAAGCCTCTGCATTGCTAATATTTCCATTCTTCCCAAGCTGATACATAGATTTAATGCAATGACAATCAAAATTCCAACTGTACTTTTTTTGTAGAAACTGATAAATTAATCATGAAGTCTATGTGGAATTAGAAAGGACTAGAATGGTAAAATAATTTGGAAACACACATGCCAACCCAAGGAACTTACGCTGCAGGATTCCTGGCCTTACCATAAAGTTACAGTAGTTAAGAAGGTCCCATATTAGTGAAAAATTGGACACAGATCAATGGAACAGAATGTAGAGACCAAATACAGTGAGCTGTGATTGCACCACTGCACTCTATGCTGGGTGACGGAGTGAGACCCTGTCTCAAAAACAAATAAATAAATAACCCAGCAAGAGATCTCTGGATATAGGATCAGTTAATTATTGTTATCAGTGTCCTGGTGCTAGAACAACTCAATGTCCACATGAAAAAGATGAATTAATCATGTCCCTACCTCTCATCATACAGAAAATTATTTTTAAATGGATCATAGACCTAATTGCAAAAGGAAAAGCGTCTAGAAAAAACACAGGAGTAAGGCTGGGCGCGGGGGCTCACGCCTGTAATCCCAGCACGTTGGGAGGCTGAGGCAGATCACGAAGTCAGGAGATTGATACCAACCTGGTAACATGGTGAAACCCCATCTCTACTAAAAATACAAAAAATTAGCTGGGCGTGGTGGCGGGTGACTGTAGTCCCAGCTACTCAGGAGGCTGAGGCAGGAGAATGGGGTGAACCCGGGAGGCAGAGCTTGCAGTGAGCTGAGATCACACTACTGCAATACGTGTTTTAAAAATGATTCACATCAGTCTTGAGAGAAACATAAATCTAAACCATAATGAGATACTGCAACACATTGGTGAGAACGTCTAATGTTAAAAAGGCGAACAGTATCAGCATGGAGCAACTGAGATTCTCAAGCAGCATTGGTAGAAGTGTAAAATTATACTAGAACTTTGGAGAACTGTTTGGCAGTTTAACATAACCTTAAACATACACTTACCACTTGTTCAGAAAGTTCTACTTCTAGTTATTTACCCAAGAGGAATAAAAACATGGGTCTCCTGAAATATTTGGCCCAAATGCATATGATAGCCTTATTACAATTGCCTCAAACTGGCAACAACCGAAATATTCATCAACATTTGGCTATTCCGAGTGGTTTAGTGGTCTAATTATACGATGTAATATATACAGGCGTAAAATGGAAGGAACCACACACACAGCACAGGTGAATCTCAATATCATTATGCTGAATGGAAGAAAACAGGCACACAAGAGTACATCCTGTGATTTCATTACGCAGCAGTCTATACCATCTCCAGAGCAATACTGATTAATGCTAATCAATGGTGATAGAAATCTCCTGGGACTGAGAGAAGGGAAGACTGAGAAGGGACAGGAGAGCATTTTACGGGATGATGGAAGTATTTCATATGCTAGTTGGGGTTGTGATTACATGGATATAGTATGTGTAAAAACTACCAAATTTTATACTTTATATCTGGGCTTTTTAATGTATATAAATTATACCTCAATTAATAAAACATATACTTACATTTTTACTGAAATTATAATGTTTAAAATACTCACTGAAGAGTTTACATTTATGTTGCAATGCCTGTTTATAAACTCTTGTCAGACTGGATGTTATCATTTTTATCTTTCTAATCTGATGTGTGATAAGTAGTATTTTACTTGTTCTAACTCTCTTTTATTTTTATTATATTTGAAGCTGGATATTGTTTCATATATTTATTTATTAATTATCTTTCTGTTTCTGTAAATTTTCTCTTCAGGTCCTTTTCTGTCTACTTGATTGTTAATCTTCTGTTATTAAAAGATATCTTTGTATTTTTATGATATTAAGCCTTTTACAGCTATAGAAATCAAGATTATTTTCCTCATGTTTTTGGTCTTTCAAGTTAGTTTACATTTTTTTTTCTTTTTACTTTCACTCCAGCTGGTGTAAACCTGTGAAATGCTTTTTAGCTTACATAAATTCTCGATTTTTAATGGTATAGTATATTAATAATTTATGGGTTGTAATCTTTTGGTTGATTAAAATCATTTTTTCTAAGTCATGAAATAAAAATATGCATTTTTTTCTTATATCTATTGGACTTTCATATTAAAATATTTAATTTATTTGGAATTTACTTTTTAATTATGTAAGATTACATTTATTAAATCAATAGCAAATTTTCTCAAGCCTCTAATTCATCTCCTCTACTGATAACTTATCTGAAATGATCTCCTTTTTCCATATTAAAATTCCCCAAATCTGTGTTTCTTATCTAGTCTGTATGTTTCTTTTTCTAATGTTGTTTTTATTTTTATCAAAGTTCTATCCCCCATATTTTAAAGACTCAGAGAGCCCCACAGCAATTCCCTGGCTTCCTCTCCTGGGGTTTCTGCTGCCAGCCAACATGCATCCTCTCCCCTGTCTGTTGGGTTCCATAATCCCAGTGTTCCATGCATTTCTTCACTTTAGGAAGATGCAGCCTGGATCCTCTCAGCCCTGGCCCTCCTTATCCACCCACTCTCCCAATATACTTACACATGTCCTTGGTAAGCTTGGTAGAGTTATATTTCAGTGATATAAACATCATTCACAGATGTACAGTACATCCTGAGTTAATAGTTGTTTTGTTTTCTTTTTGCTTGGTTTTTGCTTGACTAATTCAAACCTAGACCTATCCCCTACCTATTGCCTCTCTTCTCAGCCATTGGAGGCATCAGGCATTCCATCAATTCCATCTCCCCTCGTGCTCTGGTCAGGACTGGGAGTCACCGCACCTGCTGCAACTGTATCACCCCACGCTGTCTGTTCACCCCTGGGTCTCCCTGCACATCTCTCCAAACCCACACATTCCCACCCAGGGGCTCTTGTCTCCTCTCCCCTGCCCGCTTCCCTCTCTCATTTTACTGGAGCGCATTTCCCCCAACTTCCTGAAATAGAGGTTACAAGACAGGTATTTTGAGTTTTTAAAGTCTGACAGTGTATTTCTATTTATCCTAGAATTTTACTGACACTTCAAAAGATTTAGAATTCAAGACTGAAAATAATTTCCTTTCTGAATTTTTTTAAATGACCTTTTAATTTTGAAATAGTTTAAGATTTGCAGAAAAGTTGCAAAGATTGTACAGAGTTCCGTATCCCCCTTTCCCAGGTTCCACCAATGTCAAAGTGAAACTTTATGGAAAAACTGTCATAAGGAAGAAACCAACATTGGTGTGGTACCAGTAACCGAACTCTAGACGTGATCTGGATTCCACCATCCTTTTTCCACATCTGTTGAAATAATTAGAGGCTTTTCTTCTTTTATCTGTAAATGGGTGCATTATGTCAATATATTATTTAATATTAAACTACCTGCCTGGCATGGCGGCTCACACCTGTAATCTCAGCACTTAGGGGGACCAAGGCAGGCAGATCACCTAAGGTCAGGAGTTTGAGACCAGCCTGGCCAACATGGTGAAATCCCATCTCTACTAAAAATAAAAAAAGTAACCAGGTGCGGTGGCATACGCCTATAGTCCCAGCTACATGGGTGACTGAAGCTGGAGAATTGCTTGAACCAGGGAGGCGGAGGTTGCAGTGAGCTGAGATCATGCCACGGTACTCCAGCCTGGGTGACAGAGTGAGACTCCATCTCAAAAATAAATAAATAAATAAATAATACATAACCCTCATATTATAGAATCAAGCCAATCTGGTCATAAAAATTTACTTTCTTGGGAGCACATTTCTAGATTTGATTTGTTAACCTTTATTTAGAAATTTTATGTATACGTTATTTAGGGAGACTAATCCATGTATTCCTTGCCTCAAATAAATTAGAACAGTTCTCTTAACCTGCTTTCTAGAAGAATTCCTAGACGACCAACATTTTGTGTTCCTTAAATATTTGATAGAACTAGTTTAAAAATCATCTGTTTTTGATGTTTCCTTTGTGGAAATGTTTTCAATTACTGATTTAATTTATTTATTTTTCTTATCTTAATATGATTTTTCTAACCTACCCTTAGTTCGCACTTAAAATATTTTCTCATATCTTATTTTTAATCTTTTTATGTCATCATATTTTAGTTGTATTTACTGTGAACTGCTTTTACTGGATTTAAAAAAATAATTATATTTGAAAAACTTGCATTTTTAACTGGAACATTTTGGCTGTACACATGTATTGATTATCTTTGTAGTTTGATTTTTTACTATACTTTGGAAAAGTTACTTACATGCATTGTTTCTATGTGTTTTCTCTTTTCTTACCATATTTAGAAACAATTTTATTGCCATTTCTCTTTTTCACTAATTGCTTGGAATTTACAAACCTGATTTTAATTTTTATAATGGTTGATATGTGCATATTTAATTTCAAGCAGTATGAATTAATTAATCCTTTTTAGAAGGATTTTAGAAGCCTGAAATAGTGATAAAACTCTTCTGATTTATATATTTTGTAAATATATAAACATATAATGTTAAATGCATAATAGATTACATTTTAGGTTTTTTAACTGCACAAAATATGTTATTCATGGTGCTTTACACAATGTTGGACAAGAGTTACTTGCATGTTACTCTTCTTAATTTTATCATCATTCTTTCACCTTAGATACTCTTTGTGGGATAATTTCCTCCCTTTCTGGAGACCATTTTTTAGGAGTTACTGAGGAACGTTTTTCTAGTCTATCAGTGCTTTGGTCTTTTTCTAGAAAGATAATTTCACTGGGCATATCATCTAGGTTGACTGTTTGTTGTTGTTTTTTTTTTTTTTTTTTTTTTTTTTTCCACAGCCTTTCCAAAAGCAATTCTATTGTTTTTCATCTTCATTATCAGTTGTGAGAAATCAGTTACCAATCTAACTGTTGTTCCTTTGTGGGTAAGTTAACTTTTCTCTCTGGCTGCTTTAAAGATCCTCTCTTAGGCTGCTATGCTTTTGCTGATGTTTCAGGTGTAAGTTTTTTAAATGTTTTTCTTGAATCCATTAATCTTCCTGATTCTGAGAAATTATGTGTATATTCATTTAGGGAGAATTTTAACCATTATCTCCTCAATATTGCGTCTCCTCTCATTTTGTGCTCAATGTTTTTGGAAGTTCAAGGAGATGTGTTTTGGAACGGTTCACTTTACCTTACATGCCTCCACCTCTCTGTCATACTTCCTGCGTCTCCCTCCTCGGTGCTCGATTAGCAGTAATTTCTTTTAGGTCTGTCTTTCAGGCGATTTTTTCATTTATGTCATATGTACTGTGTAAGTCACTCATAGAGTTTTTTAGTGTTTTAATTGATGCATATAACTGTGCATATTTTGGGGGCACATGCAATATTTGATACGTGAATATAATGTGTAATTATCCAGTGAGCGCATTTAGGGTGTCTATCAACTCGAACACTGATCATTTCTTTGTGTTAAGAACATTTCAACTTTTCCCTTCTAGCTATTTTGAAAGACACAATGTATCCTTGTTTCCTATAGCCACCCATGGAGTCCTAAATTGCAGTCATGGACACTCTTTGGCTCTGTTTCTAGTCCAGCTGTTCATTTTTTATAGTCTCCTACTCCTTGATTATATTTTGCATTTCCTCTCTTATATATTTAACATATTTATCTTCTGTCTCCTATAATTGTTGTCTCATATCTGAATCAATCAAGTTAATAAACTTGAGGGCCTTCTCTTTTAAAAGTATCTACTTCGTATTCTCCGTGGGCTCAACCTGACCTCTTCGAAGAGCAAGGATGAGGCTTCAGAAACTTGACTTTTCAGCAGCTGTTGCCAAAGTGTGACTTCTGGTTAAATATGGCATTGGGCTCGGGCCTTTAGAAAACAACGGAAGTGAGAATGAGCGTTCAGAAACATTCTTAGAAAACATTTTTTTCCCCAAAGAAAGGAAGTTTGAGGCCATTCGGAACTGAGGAGGACTCTGGCTGTGGCGCTCAGAAGAACGGTCTCAGAGCAGGAAAGGTGGAAGACGGAAAACACACAAAACAGCCAGCTGGGAAAACAGAGGGAAAAAGTAGTCACAATCCTCTCCAGGACGGAAAGACTTTTGGGGTTTGCAGGGCTATACTTGGAGAAGGCTCAGTTCCAAGCTGGCTGCCTGGAGTGGGATATTCAATGGGAGGTTAGGACACAAGAAACTCAGCACAAGGCCTTTGATGAGGAGATTTCAGAAGTAATTGGAGATTGGTAAGAAGCATATCTTAGCAGTGAAGCTTCAGTTTATTAACTTCTGAGTGGGAGACAAGGAAACCGTCTGGGCTGAAATTCAGGCACTGCTCGCTCACAAAGCTCTGCAGGAAGTACCCTGCACCTCGGCCCAGGTGGCTCTGAACCACGGGAGCAGAACTGGCCTCCCAGGACACTGGCCACTGTGTCGTGACCAATCCTGGGCAACTCTGCAACTCTTATTTATGGCGGGTTCAATCTCCTGTTTGGTCTTCACCACCTGACCAGATCATGGACCGAGGTAGGCAGCTCTCTCCCCAGGACTGGACGTATTGGGCGAATCTGATCTCATTTGAAATTTGCCTTTATTTTATTTTGTTTTATTGTATTTTACTTTATTTTATTTATTTATTTTTGAGATGGAGTCTCCCTCTGCTGCCCAAGCCAGAATGCAGTAGCACTTGGCTCACTGCAATCTCTGCCTCCTGGGTTCAAGCGATTCTCCTGCCTCAGCCTCCCGAGTAGTTGGGACTACAGGCGATCGCCACCACACCTGGCTAATTGTTTGTAATTTTTAGTAGAGACGGGGGTTTCACCTTGTTGGCCAGACTAGTCTCGAACTCCTGACTTCGCGATCCACCCGCTTCGGCCTCTCAAAGTGCTGGGATTACAGGCGTGAGCAACGGTGCCAGGACTATTTATTTATTTTTTGGTTGGGTAGTTATCTCGTTTGTTAAATGCATCAAAAAATACTTTTTGAGCACTGTTATGGTCTGAACAGTGACCTACCCAAATTCGTATGTTGCAGCCTTAACCCCCAGTACTTTAGAATGGGACTGCATTTGGAAATGGAGCCTTTAAAGGGGGGATTGAGTTAAAATGAGGCCCTTAGGGTGGGCCCAATCCAATTTGACTGTTGTTCTTAGAAGGAGATGAGGTCACCGACATGCACAGAAGGACCTCCCTGTGAGGACCCTGGAGGGCAGAGACATACATGGAGGGATGACCCTTGAGGACACAGAGAGACGAGAGCCACCTGCACATCAAGGACAGAGGCCTCAGGAGGAGCCAACACTGCTGAGTCCTGATCTCTGACTTCCGGGCTCCAGGACTGCAAGAGAATAAATTACGGATGAAGCCCCAAGCTTTTGTTTTCCTGGGGTTTATTCTCAGGTGGGAGTGAGGATGGAAATCACAAATTGAGAAGTCACACCAGCATCAGCAGGAACCTCTTATGGCCTCTCCTGAGGGTGACACCCAGCTTCCGTGGTGTTTGCAATCGTCCCCTGCCCTCTAAACTCCATGCCATAACCCAATGAAGAAAGAATGGAGCCCCACACTTCTCAAATAATTTCTCTCTGGTGGGGTGCTCAGAACATAGGTTGGGGTTTTAAAATAGATGACATTGTTGGCAGAATTCCTGAGAGCAGGGAAGTGGTGGGATGCTAGCCTGCCTGGAAGCACGTGCCCTCGACCACTCCAAGCACGCAGGCCGCAGGCTGAGGAAGTCACGGAGAGCCGGGGACTCCCCCACATTTTGTGAAACTTGGGTAAGAAGGCACTGAGATCTAATTTTATTTTTCAGGGTATCTGTCCTTGCATTCGCAAAAGGAAATTGAAGCCAGAATGAGCAGGGGCACCAGAATGTTCTGTTTATATGTTCACATGTTTACTGCATGCTCACTTTGTACAAGGACACTTAGCGGTGTGGAGCAGAAAGAGCTGACGAAACAGTTCCCACCTCCACCCACTGGACGATCTGGAGAGAACACGCTTAGCTGCAGATGCTGATCTTCACCTATCTGTGTAATACAGAGAACGCTGCCGCAGGGAGAGCAGAATGTCAGAAGAGGAGCTCCAAGGCCATTGCCCACCTCCAAAGGTACGGGGCACTTGATGCTGAATGGTGAGATTCAATCGATCCTCCCTGGCTGCCTTTTCGCACATTTGAAGCAGGAGGCTGCATTCACAGCCCCCTCTCATCCCCAGTGGTTCTTCTTGGTCTCCTCTCTTTGTCTCCTGAGAATCTGCTGAGGAATTATGACCTTTCCAGGGCTTAGAGTGTGCTTTACACTTTTTATTTTTAAAAGTATGACTGTGTCAAAGAATCTTTCTTTGGCCTGTTATCCATGTCCTGTGTGGTTTTTAATAAACCCAGTTTCTCACCTATAGCTTGATCACCTTTGCTGTTGGGTGGAGTGACATGGCCTGTGTCTCAGTGGCTCTTCTTCCTCAGCGTGGACTTTCAGGAGGGTGCTTTGGTAGTAGGATGAGCCCCATCACTCTGAGCTCTGCCCCTGTCTTCACACAGCTTTCTCCTCTGGTCTGTGTCTCTCCTTTTCTTAGAACGACACCTGTTATTGGATTTAGGCCCACTCTAACCTGGGCTGATCTTTACCTTATTCACAACTGCAAAGAACCTATTTCCAAATAAGGTTGGATTCACAGATTCTGATGACGGTATCTTTTTGGGGGTAAAGGAGACCATCCAATCCACCATGCGTGTAGAAAATACAGATGTTGGAAGGAATTCAGCATGAGAGCCGCACTCTGGAGAGGGCATTTGTTGTCAGCATCCAGCACGGTGTAGGAAGAGGCTGAGCGAGTGGCTGCCCTCAGGCTGGTTAACTCAGATACAATCTCAGATGGACACGATGTTCACAGGGCCAAGGAGCAGCGGTGACTTGCTCAACTCAACGGACAGAGCAACGGAAGGCCCCAGGGGAACTGGGTGCTGAGGGAAGCAGCCTTGTAGGCTGGGACCTTGGCAGGTCGGCCTTGTGGGTCTTTTGGACAGACAGTCCCCTGGTC
>NW_012109696.1:4842533-4898297 GCF_000951045.1 Mandrillus leucophaeus | reverse complement strand
GGGACTCCCCCACATTTTGTGAAACTTGGGTAAGAAGGCACTGAGATCTAATTTTATTTTTCAGGGTATCTGTCCTTGCATTCGCAAAAGGAAATTGAAGCCAGAATGAGCAGGGGCACCAGAATGTTCTGTTTATATGTTCACATGTTTACTGCATGCTCACTTTGTACAAGGACACTTAGCGGTGTGGAGCAGAAAGAGTTGACGAAACAGTTCCCACCTCCACCCACTGGACGATCTGGAGAGAACACGCTTAGCTGCAGATGCTGATCTTCACCTATCTGTGTAATACAGAGAACGCTGCTGCAGGGAGAGCAGAATGTCAGAAGAGGAGCTCCAAGGCCATTGCCCACCTCCAAAGGTACAGGGCACTTGATGCTGAATGGTGAGATTCAGTCGATCCTCCCTGGCTGCCTTTTCGCACATTTGAAGCAGGAGCCTGCATTCACAGCCCCCTCTCATCCCCAGTGGTTCTTCTTGGTCTCCTCTCTTTGTCTCCTGAGAATCTGCTGAGGAATTATGACCTTTCCAGGGCTTAGAGTGTGCTTTACACTTTTTATTTTTAAAAGTATGACTGTGTCAAAGAATCTTTCTTTGGCCTGTTATCCATGTCCTGTGTGGTTTTTAATAAACCCAGTTTCTCACCTATAGCTTGATCACCTTTGCTGTTGGGTGGAGTGACATGGCCTGTGTCTCAGTGGCTCTTCTTCCTCAGCGTGGACTTTCAGGAGGGTGCTTTGGTAGTAGGATGAGCCCCATCACTCTGAGCTCTGCCCCTGTCTTCACACAGCTTTCTCCTCTGGTCTGTGTCTCCTCTTGTTAGAACGACACCTGTTATTGGATTTAGGCCCACTCTAACCTGGGCTGATCTTTACCTTATTCACAACTGCAAAGAACCTATTTCCAAATAAGGTTGGATTCACAGATTCTGATGACGGTATCTTTTTGGGGGTAAAGGAGACCATCCAATCCACCATGCGTGTAGAAAATACAGATGTTGGAAGGAATTCAGCATGAGAGCCGCACTCTGGAGAGGGCATTTGTTGTCAGCACCCAGCACGGTGTAGGAAGAGGCTGAGCGAGTGGCTGCCCTCAGGCTGGTTGACTCAGATACAATCTCAGATGGACACGATGTTCACAGGGCCAAGGAGCAGCGGTGACTTGCTCAACTCAACGGACAGAGCAACGGAAGGCCCCAGGGGAACTGGGTGCTGAGGGAAGCAGCCTTGTAGGCTGGGACCTTGGCAGGTCGGCCTTGTGGGTCTTTTGGACAGACAGTCCCCTGGTCTGTCTTCTCTTTGCCTTCCTTTGACTTCAGTGGTCATTCCTCCCATCATGGTTTCCAGGGCCCCATGTTGCTCCTTCTCTCTCTCTCCCTCCTCACAGGCCCGTGATGGCAGGGCCACGGCCCCAGCTGTGGAGGGCGGAGTCACCACTTCACTGTTTCTAAAAGTGCGCTCCTGAAAGCATCTGAATCCATTAGCCAGGGCTGGCATGGGGGCTGTTAAAGGACAGACGCTTGCTTAGCTTCCTCAGTTCTGAATGCTGGAGGCCTGAGATCCAGGCGTGGGCAGGGTCGGTTCCCTGGGAGGCTGCGGGGAGAACTTGCTCTTCCTACGGCCTCTGTGCTTGCCTGTATCCTAATTTCTTCTCACAAAGACAGCAGTCCCATGGGATTAGAACCCACCCCAAGAATCTTATCTACCCTAATTACCTCTTAAAAGGCTTATCTCCAAATACAGTCCCATTTTAGGTACATTTTAGCCATAGGACGTCAACATACAAATTGTAAAAAAGCACAATTCAAGCCAGGGCTGCACCCGTCCAGATGGGCTAGGACCTTGGCAAGCTCGCTCTTGTACTTTAGGTCCTTCTCCGCTTGTGCAATGGCCTCAGCTGCCCACTCACTTGGCCTCTCTCCCTGCTCCCCCGCCCCCAGTCCTCTGCCTCCAACACTGCTGGAATGTGCCCTCGGGTCCCACACACCTCAAATGCAGGTGAGAGGCTTCTAAGCATAACTGGTTCAACCTGTTTCCACTCCAGCTTTTCCACCAGGGGACCAGGGGATGGAATCCCAGCCATTCCAGAACCAGTTCCAGAAGCCCGGAGTCCTCCTTTGCCCCAGACAGGGGTTGACCAAAGGCGCTCCCGGCCCTGCATTGCAGTCCTGCGGTGGACACAAGCGCATTGCTGGGGTGCAGGCAGCTTTGGGGGCATGAGTGCAGAGGATGACCACACTCTCCCACCCACCAGCTCCCTCTGCTCCTTCCTCGTCTGGAGTCTTCTGGGCTTCAGTGGCTTTGAGGAAGAGCCAGGAAGTGTGTGAGGCAGGTTTACTGTAAGACAAAGGCAACTGCAGATTAAATATCGGTCACTGCTTTTCCCTGGCCGCCTTCCTCACCCTCCTAGTCCCTGACTCACCTTTCTGCTCCACCCTCCCTGACTCCTCTCACATCTTACGAAGACCAGCAAAACCACAATTTTGTGCGAGTTTCTGCCAACAGCCAAACCATCAATCTTGAATTTCTTAAGAAGGTTTTATGCTGACGAAGACAGATTCCTCTCTAAGAGAGCTGCTTATGCCAGCTGTTAACTAATACATTTTATGTGGCTAAAAAATGCACATATATAAACATTTTCCAAAAGAATGAATATTTATAAAATACATAGAGATTCATAAAAAGAGAAGCTTAACTTGCAAAATTATTTCATTATTTTTTAAATAAAAGTTTTGGAGGCTGAAATAATGTCATAAATTAACAACAAGGCTGTCCAAAATAGACTACTTGAAAATTAAACAACATTAGCAAAAATAGAAACAGAGCTCAAACTATCTAAAGAATGAATGTGCATGTGTTCATGAACGTGGGGAGGAAAAGGAAATTATGCATTTCTGCTGCCCAGGTAAATTGGTTAAGTATTTCTGGAGGCCTTTTTTAAACATTTATCACAATTCAAAAATTTCAAATTTCATAATCTCTGATATAAGAATTACCTTTCCAGAAATTTAAACTATGGAAATACACCAAAATATGGGTTTGAGGCTATTTATTCTTGCATATTTTCAATAACCTAAAATTGGAAGCTGTGTACACACCCGCTAGCAGAAAGATTTCCAATAAGTAACAACACACTGATGAACAGAATAGTTATTAGCTTTTACAGTCGTTCATCCAGATTATATGTATGTTAAAATATTTGTTAAGATTTTCATTATATGGTTAAGTGTTTAATTTCTGAGCAATAGAATAATGGGACCTAGGATATGCTTATTTATTTCCATAAGATTTTATTATTTTAATTTCTACTATAAGTATGTATCAGTTTATAATTTTAGAAAAAGAGAAGATAGAGTAAGTATGCTTACTTATTTATTTCCATATGATTTTATTATTTTAATTTTAGAAAACTCCAGTTTATAATTTTAGGAAAAGAGAAGATAGGCCAGGCGCAGTGGCTCATGCTTGTAATCCCAGCACTTTGGAAGGTCGAGGCAGGTGGATCACCTGAGGTTAGGAGTTCGAGACCAGCCTGACAAACATGGTGAAACCCCATCTCTACTAAAAATATAAAAATTAGCCAGATATGGGGGTGCATGCCTGTAGTCCCAGCTACTCGGGAGGTTGAGGCTGGAGAATCCCTTGAACCTGGGAGGCGGAGGTTACAGAGAGCCAAAATCGTTCCCTTGCACTGCAGCCTAGGCGACAGAGTGAGACTTAGTCTCAAAGAAAAAAAAAAGAAAAAGAAAAAGAGAAGATAGAAAATAGGTCCTTGGTTAAATATGTTATAATATGGCTAAAACGAATGAAGTAGCGGTGTCTGCAATTAAGTGGAAGCACAGCCGCTAGAATTTGTTAGAATATCTACATGTGTGGCAAAGCTACTGTGACCGGCATAACCGTGTGTGCACGTGTATGCATTAATAAAGACGTGTAAAGCAAAACGACACCTGCTTCCTTGACCTAGTCCTTCGTCACAGCGGTCATTCCTCCTGAATAGAGCTGGTGTGAATGGCATCAGTGATGTATTGCTTTGGGCTGATCCAGCAACCACTTCCGATTGCACCTCGGCAGCAGCCCTCTGCGTCTTACAGGGCAATCGTCCTCAGCAGGAGATGATTTTGAATTGTCATATGAGTGGGGAACTAGATAACTTAGTACCCTACCGCACAACAAATTACCCTGCCCCGAATACCAACATCACCCTCATCCCAGAAATACTGCTGTATACTAATGGAATCCCTGGCTTTCACCTGAGTACATGGGTGTCTTGAAGAGAGACTACAGTTCCCAGATTCCTAACAGCTAGGTGTAGCCATATGGCTAAGCATTGGCCAATAGGGTGTGAGCAAAGAGATCAAGGCAACTCCCTGGCAGTGTCCTCATCGGTGGATGGCTCACAAGTCTTCCCCAGCATCCTCATTCTTGGCTGGAATGCCGTGTGGCCACACAATGCGGATGGGGGCAAGACCCTGTATCCACAGGGCAGGAGCAGCAAGGGGCACGGACAGGCTCCCAGGGTGGCGTCAGGATGCTGAGATGCCCACGCCTGTTTCCCAGCACAAGCCACACCCACAGGGATAGTCCTTTAACCATTATTGTTCTGGCTCCCTCCCTCCCTCCCTCCCCTCTTTCTTTCTTTCTTTCTTTCTTTCTTTCTTTCTTTCTTTCTTTCTTTCTTGACGGACTTTCGCTCTTGTTGCCCAGGCTGGAGTGCAATGGTGCGACCTCAGCTCACCACAACCTCAGCCTCCCAGGTTCAAGCAATTCTCCTGCCTCAGCCTCCCTACTAGCTGGGATTATAGGCATGTACCACCACGCCCGGCTAATTTTGTATTTTTAGTAGAGACGGGGTTTCTCGATGTTGGTCAGGCTGGTCTCGATCTCCTGACCTCAGGTGATACGCCCACCTCGGCCTCCCAAAGTGCTGGGATTACAGGCATGAGCCACCACGTCTGGCGGCTTTGTGTCTTTCATGAGTGAACCAGATCCAAACAAATCTGGAGCTGATATTTTATCTACGTAAGTTATACAGGATTCTACTGTTTCTGTAAATAATTTCAACATTATTGATAAAAATAAGATTGCCCTGATTGCTGTAACACATGATCACAAATTTGGTGACTTAAGATGACTGACATGTTTTCTCTCATAGTTCTGGAGGCCTGAAGTCCTAAGTCAGGGTGCTGGCAGGACTGGCTCCCTCTGGAGGCTCAGGGGAGAAGTCTTCTGCCCTTACCTTCTGTGTCCCAGGCTGGCCGGCAATCCTGGGGTTCCTTGGCTTGTGGCCACATCACTCCAGTCTCTGCCTCTCTCTTCACATGGCTTTCCCTCTGCTACCATCTTCTCTTTTGTCTCTTGTTAGGATGACTGCCATTGCATTTAGGACTCACACAGATAATGCAGGATGACTTCGTCTCAAGCTATTTTACCTAATTCCATCTGCAAAGACCCTTTTTTGAAATAAGATCACATTCATGGGGGCTGGGGTTTAGGATATGGAATATTTTTGGGGGTCACCATTTGACCCTCTATAGACCGCTAACCCAATCTTATTTCCCCTCCCCAGGGAAATCCCCAGAGCTCTCTCTAAGTATTTATATGCATGTTTATACAATTACAGACATGTATACATGTTTGTGCACCTATAAACAAATTAGACCTAGGTACACATGCATGCACACCTGTAGATATGCATGGCTTGTGTGCATGCATGAGCACCTGTAGACATGCAAGGCCTGTATGAATGCATGAGCACCTGTAGACATACAAGGTCTGTGTGCATATGTGTGTGCACCTATAGACATATAATGTATGTAGACATACATTGCTTCAATAGACTTGTTTGACGCAGAGTTGCCACAAATCCTCAATTTATTTAAAACAAAACAAAAAAACAACATTCTTTGTGAAGTGTGATAAAGTGAAACACCATAAAAAAAGGTGCAGCTCACATATATAAGCGTTACGTGTTTACAGGTGCCCATGAGTGATGTCTGCAAGTGCACCCACATATCCACCAAGGCCTTTAATGTCTACAGGTGTACATGCATGCACACAGGCCTTGTATGTTTACAGGTGCACACACATATGCATACAGGCGTTGTATGTCTACAAGAGCATATGCACACAGACCATGTGTTGTATGTCTACAACTGCACAAGCATTTAGGCCTTGTATGTCTACAGGTGCACATGCATTTAGGCTTTGTATGTCTACAGGTACACACACACATGCACACAGGCCTTGTATGTCTACAAGTGCACATGCACACAGGCCATGTATGTCCACAGGTGCACATGCATCTAGGCCTTGTATGTCTACAGGTGCACATGCACATCCTCACTTCCTGTCTCTGTCACATTTTGGAAATTCTCAGAATATTTTAAACTTTTTGTTATTACAGCTGTTTTGGTGGTCTGTGATCAGTGATCTTTGATGTCACTCTTGTAATTGTTTTGGGGCACCAGGAATCACACCCATATAGGACTGAGAACTTAATCAATAACCATTGTGTTCTGGCTGCCCCATTACCTAGTTGTTCCCCAACTCTCTTCCTCTTCTCAGGCCTCCCTATTCTCTGAATCATGGCAATATTGAAATTAGGCCAATTAATAACTCTACAATGGCCTTTAAGTGTTCAAGTGAAAGGAAGAGTTGCACGTCTCTCACTTTAAATCAAAATCTAAGAATGATTAAGCTGAGTAAGGAAGACATGTCAAAAGCCAAGATAGGCCAGAAGCTAGGCCTCTTGTACCAGAGAGTCAGCCAAATTGTGAATGCAAAGAAAACAGTTTTGAGGGAAACTAAAAGTGCTACTTTAGTGAAAACAAGAATTGTGAGTGAAACAGGCATATTGTTGATAGGAAGAAAGTTTAAATGCTCTAGATAGAAGATCAAACCAGACACACAATTCCCTTAAGCCAAAACCCAATCCAGAGAAAGGTCTTAACTCTATTCAATTCTATGAAGCTTGAGAGAGGGAAGGAAACTGAAAAAAAAAAAAATAGTCAGGAGCTAGCAGAGGTGGGTTCATGAGGTTTAAGGAAAAAAGACATCTCCATAACATGAAAGTATCAAGGTGAAGCAGCAAGAGCTGATGGAGGAGCTGCAGCAAGTTATGCAGCAGATCTACCTAAGATCGTTCATGAAGGTGACTACACTAAACAACAGATTTTCAGTGTAAATGAAACAGCCTTCCATTGGAAGAAGATGCCACCTAGGACTTTCGTACCTTGAGAAAAGTCAATGCCTGGCTTCAAAGCTTCAAAGGACAGGCTGACTCTCTTGTTAGGAGCTGGTGGAGCTGGTGACTTTCAGTTGAAGCCAATGCTCATTTACCATTCTGAAAGTCCTAGAGCCCTTAAGAGTGATGCTAAATCTACTCTGCCTACTTTCTATAGTTGAAACAACAAAGCCTGGATAATAGCACATCTGTTTACAGCATGGTTTCCTGAATATTTTAAGCCCATTGTTGAGACCTACTTCTCAGAAAAAAAGATCTCTTCCAAAATACTACTGCTCATTGACAGCTCACCTGGTTTCCACCCAAGAGCTCTGATGCAGATGTACAAGGAGATGAATGTTGTCTTCATGTCTATTACCAGATCCATTCTGCAGCCCAAGGATCAAGGAGTCATTCTGACTTTCAAGTCTTAATATTTGAGAATACATTCTGTAGGGCTCTAGCTGCCATAGACAGTGATTCCACTTGATGCATCTGGGCAAAATAAGTTGAAAATCTTCTGGAAACAATTCACCATATTAGATGCTGCTAAGAACATTCATGATTTGTAGGAAGAGGTCAAAATATCAACATTAATAGGAGTTTAGAAGAAGTTTATTACCACCTTCATGGATGACTTTGAAGGCATCAAGACTTCAGTGGAGGAAGTAACTGCAGATGTGGTAGAAACAGCAAGATAACTAGAATTAGAAGTGGAGCCTGAAGATGGAACTTGATTGCTACAATCTCATGAGAGAACACATGAGGAATTCCTTCTTATGGATGAGCAAAGAAAGTGGTTTCTTGAGATGGAATATCTTCCTGGTGAAGATGCTGTGAACATTGTCGAAATAACAAAGGATTTAGAAATTACCTAAACTTAGCTGATAAAGCAGCAGAGAGGAAACACTCCAATTTTGAAGGAAGTTCTACTGTGGGTAAAATGCTATCAAATGGCATTACATACTACATAGAAATCTTTCATGAAAGGAAGATATAACCAATGGGGTAAACTCCATTCTTGTATTATTTTAAGAAATTGCTACAGTCACTTCAACTTTCAGCAACCACCACTCTGATCAAGCAGCAGTCACTGACATTGAGGCAAGACAATCCGCCAGCAAAAAGATGAGGACTCCTTGAAGGCTCAGATCATCCTTAGCATTTTTTACCAATAAAGTATTTTAAATTAAGTTATACACACTGCTTTTTAGACATAATGCTATTGCACACTTAATAGACTACTGTAAAGGATAAATATAATTTTTTTTTTTTTTAAACAGAGTCTTGCTCTGTCACCCAGGCTGGAATGCAGTGGCACAGTCTCGGCTCACTGCAAGCTCCACTTCCCGTGTTCACGCCATTCTCCTGCCTCAGCCTCCCGAGTAGCTGGGACTACAGGTGCTTGCCACCACACCCGGCAAATTTTTTTGTATTTTTAGTTGAGACAGGGTTTCACTGTGTTAGCCGGATGGTCTCCATCTCCTGACCTTGTGATCTGCCCGCCTTGGCCTCCCAAAGTGCTGGGATTACAGGAGTGAGCCACCATACCCAGCCAGGATAAACATAACTTTTTTTATAGCTAGTTCCAACAAAGCTTTATTTGTGAACTCTGATATTTCATATAATTTTCATGTCATGAAATATTAGTCTTTGATTTCTTTTCCCAACCATTTAGCAATGTGGAAACCATTCTTAGCTTGCAGTGCATATAAAAATAGGCAGCAGGCTGGATTTGGCCTATGTACTGTAAATTGCCAACCCATGGTACAGAATATACCTGTCACCTCAAAATTTCAAATCATTGCTTCCCAAAGATCTAAAGTGATTATTCAAGTCTTCATCAGTAACTTGTTTTAGATCAGCTGGTTTCCATTTTGGACTCTGGTCTTTATCAGTTACAACAGCCCTAACGCCTTCATAAAAGTCATGACTTCCCACGCAAGCTTGACTTAGCCGATACTCCATAGTTAGTACTTCTTGCAAGGTCTTTGAAGACCCCTCCATGAGTTACCTTTGTGTGATCTTTAGAGATGATGGAGACATTCTATTAATTACCTTCAATTGCTCTAGGGCGAAAGATGAACCATCTTGCTGTAAGTTTTCAATAATTTGTCCCACAGTATTGGCTGAAAAGCAACTGTTTATTTTGCCCATGTGTTCCTTAAGTAAAAAGACTTGTCTCAATCAATCTTAGACTCTGTATGGTAATTTTCTAAGACAGCTGCAATATTTGCTTTTGAAGGAGATTTCAAGGCTAACAAATCTTCCTCTAACATGCCCAACTTTTCAGAATCTACAAAGTGTGTAGCAATTCCTGCTCTGTACACATCTTCATTTTAATCTGAATCCTGTTAATGCAAGGGAGTAACCAAGTTTTCCTCGAAGTCGTGGCAAGAAATAACCTCCACTCACATCAGAGAACAGTCCTACTGCCGTTTCTGGCGTGGCAAAAAGACACTTTTTGTAGCCACTCGAAGCTGCCCATGGACGGAGAGACCAACTCCCCCATCCATTGTAGTTCCATGAATAACTGCAACATAAGGTGTGTAGCAAGAACCAAAAGCATTATTCAGCATAGATTCTTCCCTGAAGAAAACTAGAGCTATCTTCCGTTTTGCCTTTTCAGCTTCCGAGATCACTCTGAGATCACCCTCAGCACAGAAAGCCGTTCCTCCGGCTCCCTTTATAACGATCAGGAAAGTTTCAGGCTCTTGTTCCCACTTCTCTAGTTGTGGATAAAGCTGCCAAATCCTATTAAGAGTCGGTGCATTTAGGAACTTTGGTCTGTTTAGTGTTATGATTCCTGCACACCCTTTTTTGTTTGTTTGTTTGTTTTGTTTGTTTGTTTGTTTGTTTTTTAATTCCACTAGCACATCTTCTGCTGCATCTGTGTGCTTGGACTTTCTCAAATGGTGCAGTATGGTATTAATCCTTTTGAATGCATTAAACCTCGATATGAGCGTCCACACCTCCTGCTGCCCCATTGCTAAATACTCGAGAGCTAACGCAGCAGAGCAAGAAGCACCCAGACGTTTCCAGCACCTCCAAATACAGCTTTTTATATGCATTGGGAAAATCAAAAATTTGTGTGACTTGCTTTATTACAGTGATCTGGAACCACTCAGCTCTGAAGTATGTCTGTATATACACGTGTGTGTATCTATAAACATGTAAATCCTGTGTAAACATATGTGTGCACCTATAGATGTGTAAGGCCTGCATCCACAGGTATGTGCACCTGTAGACACGTAAGGCGTATGTATACATATATACATGTCAGTTGTGAGAGTGGACTTCACTAATTGCTAATGAACAGAACATGTCAGAAATGATGGCATGTCACTTCCAACATTAAGTATTAAAAGATTCTGATTTTCCACCTTGAGTCTCCTTTCTCTCATTATCCTCCAGTCACTGATCTGGGGAAAATTAGCTGCCAAGGTTTCCCTGAGACCAGTGACCTGAGGTCATGAGGCCACGTTGTGTATAGGCTCACGTGGTGAGAGTGAGGCTGGTCAACAGCCAGGTGAGTGGGCTTGGAAGCCAGTCCCTGTCCCTGTTGAACACTTAAAACAAATCGTCTAATTGTTCCAGTTCAATATTGAAAGGCGAATTAGACTAAGCTTATTACGTATAGGTATTTAACTTTTCTACTTTCTTTCTATTTAATCTGTTAGTTTCTGAATTTTAAGTTACTGTCTCTTACAATGACTGAGAAGTTTCTACTTTATGTATATTGTGTGTTTTTAAGTTGTTATGTGCAGAAAAGTTTATGACTGACATGTCTTCTTAATGCATTATTCCTTTTATTATATAAATAACCAGTTTTATCCCCTTGTTATTTTCACCCTGACTTCTAATTTACTTTCTGTCAATACCTCCAGTTGCTAGCTTTTTATTAGCACTTGATTGGCATCCATTTCCCATCCCATTCTTTTCAACCTCCGTATGAAAGTTGTGTCTTGGTGCGTCTCTTCTGTTGGTGCATAATTGGATGTTCTTAACCCAATTTGTAAGATTCTCTCTTTGGCTATATGAACAGAGCTCATATTTATTATGAGTACTGATCTGCTTTACTTTTCTGCCAAATAGTTTGTTTCTAGATATTATATTTCCCATTTTATTCTTTCCTCATAAATATCATTGTTTTTAATTGATCATGTTTTCTCAGTTACTTTCCAACCTCTCTCTAATTACATTCAAAAATACAATTTTTTTCAAGCATCATTATTAAGGCGTCATTTTCGATGTGGTGATTTAGTGGGGGCTGTTGAGTAAAATTGCTATGAACATTCACATGCAAGCTTTTGTTGGATTATGTTTTCATTTATCTTAGGCAAATACCTAGGTGTACAAGCACCATGCCATATGCTTAGTGTATGTGTGACTTTGTAAGAACCTTCCAAACTGCTTGCCAAAGGGCTGTCTCACTTGACATTTCCACCAGTGAGGTGTAGCATTCATACCAACACTTGCTACTCGTTATATTTTTCAGCTTTGTAACTTTAGCTAGTCTAGTGGTTTTGTGCTAATATCTTCTTGAGATTTTAATTTGCATTTCTCTGACAACATGGCAAACATTTTTCTCATGTGCTTATTGGTCATTTATGTATCTTTTGTTTATAAATGACATGTTGAAATACTTGCCAACATTTTGAAAAAATCTGGTTTTTCAATACATTCTTAAGTTATGAGAGTTCTTTACATATTTTGGGTACAGGACCTTGGTCTGAAATATGTATTATGAATATTTCCGCCAATATATGGCTTACCTCATTTAAAAAAAAGTCTAAGAAGAGAAGTTTTCTATTTTGTTGAAGTTTAAATTATCAGTTTTTTTTTTTTAATTTGGGATTTAGCTTTTTGCATCATATGCAGGAAATTTATGCTAGCCTCTATGTCACAAAGATTTTCTCCTCATTTCTTCCAGGAGTTTCGTAGTTTATAATTTTAGATTTAGGCCTATGACTCGTTTCAAGTTTTTTTGGTGTGTGTCTGACAGGTGCTGGTTTGTTTGTTTTGCTTTTGTTGTTTTTGTGCTTTAGCTGATATCCAGTTGTTCTAGTACTATTTGTTAAAAAGATTATCTTTTCCCCATTAACTTGACTGGAAAATCAACTGAACCCTGAAGTGCACATCGATTTGTAGGCTATTAACTTTATTCCATTGATCTGCATGTGTCTTTCAAAGTGGGTATCACATTGACTTTGTTACTGAGGCAGACGTGGAAGTCAGCTGGCGTAAGTTTGTCAGCTTTGCCCTAGCTGTGTTGGCTCTTCCAGATTCTCTGCATTTTCATAGAAGTTTTAGAATAATCTGGTCATTTTCTACTAAAATGTCTGTTGGGATTTTGATTTCAATGACTCTATTGATTAATTGGGGGAAAATTGATATCATAATATTGAGTCTTCCCATCCATGAACATGGTATTTCTTGCCATTTATTTAGATTTATTTAATTTCTCCCAGAAATATGCTGTAGTTTAGTATATAATATGGCACATATTTTGACTTTTTTATTCCTACATAGGTTTCGATGCTGTTGATAATGGACATTTAAAAAATTCATTTTCCAGTTGCTCATTGCTAGCAGAGAGAAATATCATTAACTATTATATGTTGACCTTTTGTTATATGACCTTGATACATTAGTCAGTTAATTCTAGCAGCTTTTGTAGATTCTTTAGAATTTTCTACATCCAGAGATTATGTTATGTACAAATAAAGGCAATTTTATTTCTTTCTTTGCAATGTGTATGACTTTTGCTTCTTTTTCGTGCCGTATTGCACTGGGTAGAAGCCCCAGGACAATGCTGAGAAGAAGTGGTGGGAGCAGACGTTGCCTTGCCCCTGATTATAGGGAGGAAAGCATTGTTTTTCATCATTAAATATGTTGTTAATTGTAGACTGACTGTATATGTTCTTTATTGGATTGAGGATGTCCCTTTCTCCCCTTATTTTGTTGAGAGCTTCAATTTTGTCGAATGCTTTTCTCTTTTTTTCTTCCGTAAATTCGGGTAATCAGGTAGTTTTTCTTCTTTATTTTGTTAACAAGGTGAATCATGGTAATCAATTTTTGAATGTTAATTAATCCCAAATTTTTGGGATGAACTCTATTCAGTCACAGTGTATTTTATTTTTATGGCTAGGTTTAATTTGCTAATATTTTATAAAAGAATTTGCATATTCAATGATAGCTATTGTTCTGTATGTTTCTTGAGATATTTTCGTCCGGTTTTGGTAATTTGGTATCAAGGTAGTTTGGCCTCATAAAATAAATTAGGAAACTTCTCTATTTTCTAAAAATAAAATGTGTATTATTATTTATTCCTTAAATGATTGATAGAATTTACTACTGAAGTCATATGAGCCTGGAGTTTTCTTTGTAGGAAGGTTTTTTAATTTTTTTTTTTTTAGATAGATACAGAGCTATTCAGACTTAATTTTTTTTCTTATATGTGGTATCTTTAAAAAATTTCCCCACTGTATCTAAGTGGTTGAATATATTTGCATAAGTCTGTCTCTTTATAATCCTTCCTTATAACCTTTTTATGCCTCTAGGATCTGTGGTGGTATGTATTCTTTGACTCCTAATAGTGGCAATTTATATCTGTTCTTCTCTTTTTCTTGTTCAGTCAACTAAAAGTATATAAATTTTATTGATCCTTTCGAAGAATGACCTTTTGATTTTATTGTTTTTCCATTCTTTCCATTGTTTTTCCATTTTTATTTTATTAATGGCAGATCTGACTTTTATTATTTTCTCCTCTTATTTTGAGTTTGCTTCGATATTCATTTTTGTCAGTTTCTTAAGGTAGAGGTTTAGGCTACTGAATTTAGACTTTTCCCATTTTTCAAACAAAGCATCTAATGCTATGTATTTTGTTTTAAGAACTGCTTTAGCTGAAGCCTGCAAAGTTTTACACGTTGCATTTTTAGTTTACATTTTATTCAGCTTTTTATTATAATAAAATATATTCTGTATGTCTTTCTATATATTATAATATTTCTTGTCCTAAAGCCTACTTTATCTGATACTAAGATAGTCACTTCAACTTTCTTATGATTAGCTTTTGCATTTTATACCCCTTTCTGTCATTTTATTTTAACCTGGTTCTGTCTTTATATTTACAGCTTATTTCTTACAGACAGAATAATTGGAGTATTGCTTTTCTATCATCTAATAGTCTCTTCCTTTTAATTAATGTTTTTACATTTTTTATATTTAGTGTAACTATTACTATGATTTGATTTAAATCAACCTGTTGCTGTTTGTCCCATCTGTTTTTTACTTCTTTGTCTTTCTTTTTTTGCGTTTTTTTATTTTGACATTATGAAATTATTTCAATTTATCACGATTATCATCTTACTAGTTATACCTCTTTATAATTATATATAATTTTAGTGGTGTCTGGTGTTTACAATATGTAACTTTAACTCAACGAAATACACCTTTAAATGTTATATCTCAATGTATATAATGCAAGACCTTTATAAGAGTGTGATTCCATTTCCCATTGTCATATATCTTATTTACACATACAAACCTCATAATGTAGTATTACTTTTTGCATGAAATGATCAGTTATTTCTAAAAATTTCAAAAGTGGAAAAAATTAATACTTACTTGCACATTTACCATTTTGGGGGCTCTTTATTTCTTTTTATAGATCCAAGTTCTGAACTGGTTGTTCTTAATTTCAGCATAAAGTTGTGGGGTTTTTTTCCTATTAACATTGTAGTTCATATCTACTTGTGATAATTGGATTTCTTTACTCAAAAAAAAGTTTGCCTTATGTTTGACAACTATTTTCCTGGACATACAACTATAGGTTGACTTTTTTTTTTTCTTTGCAACACTTTATAGATTGTTTTCATTGTCTTTTGGCTTTCATTGTTTCTCTTAGGAAATCTGTAATCATTCTTATCTTTGTCTCCACTGTTCATGTTTTCTCACCCTCTAATCCCTGGCTGCTTGCAGGGTTTTCTTTGTACTTATTTGACTGGGCTTTAGTGAGCTTATTCTACTCGTGTGTTCATAGTTTTCATCAATTTGGAAAAATATTAACCATTATTTATTCAAGTGTATTTCTGACCTCTTTTCTAATTCAGGGACTCCAGAGTACTTCTATTAGATTGTTTAATGTTTTCCCATTGGTCCCTGAGATTCCAGTGTTTTTCCTCCCTCTCTGTGCTTATTTTTTTTATATATATGATGCATTTTTATCTCTTTCGGTTATCTGATTTGTCTTCTGCAGTGTATAGCTCTATTTATTTTTGATGGTTGCATTGTATTCTATCTCATGAAAGTAGAATATCATAATTTATTCATCCATTTTTCTAATTAGGGCACTACATTATTTCCAATTTCTTGCCATTTGCAATGGTCCTGCAACAAATATCATTGTACATATATTTTCACTTAATTTATTTCTATGGGATAGAGTCCCAGGTCTGGGATCTTTGGGCTAAAGGAATACTTATTTACTTTAAAAATTATTTACCCTTCCAATCTTCCTCACTTTTCAAATCCTCTGACTCAAACATTTCTAGTTGCTTATATACATATAATTTACACAAAATAATTAATATGATAATTTTATATGTTTTATTTTAGTGCAGTCATTTCTTTTCTTTTTCATCTTTGCTTTGTTATCTTCTCCCCTTTTCCTCTGCCCTCTGAGTGACACTTTTCTGTAGTATTTAATCTGCTAAATCCATCTAGTGAGTTCTCATCTCAGATATTGACTTTTTTACCTCTAGAAGTTCTATTTGGTTCTTGCGTATATTTCTATTAGGTTTTGAGTGAGAGAAGCACAACATGGACAATTGGCTGTAGTTATACATCAAAGACCTAAACCAAACAAATAACAAAACCTGTATGTATTTGTGTGTAATAACAGTTGCATAGTATTTTGTAAAATGTATACCAGATGGCCTAGAGGTAGAAGATACAATGCTATCATAAGTAATGCCCAAATCAATATTTGTGTGCCAGAATATATGTGCATGAATTTCTCTATGGTTGACAGTTAAGTGGAAAACTGGAGTTATAAGACCTTGCTTATGAACTCTCCTAATACCATCTGAATCTGGTGGTGATGGTGATGATGATGAAGACACAGGTATTTGATTACTGAGTCAATTTTTTAAAGTGTGTAGATTTATTTATGTTTGTTATTTCTTCTGGCCTCTGCTTTAGAAATAAACATTAATCTTGTAATTTGTCCATTTCATCTAAGTTTTCAAATCTGATTTAGGAAACCACTTAGTCTAACTCAAGCAGGAAAGGAATTCTTGCAACAACACAGAGTCTTGTGGAACTCAAGGGCAGAAAGGTAGTCAAAGCTCAGGAAGGGCCTAGAACTAGGAGCTGAAAAGCTTTCAGCATGGTTTTCCGTCTCTTTCCTCTTCCCCTTGGTTTTGTTTCTCTTCTTTTGCAAGATGGCTGGCTTTCTCTACTTTTTAATCCTCTACTTCTTCTAAGCAGCCAATTCACATGTTACAGTTCCGCCCAAACCCTGAGAATAGATTGATATTTCCCCATCCAAATCAACATTCCCAGGAAGGAGAATCTGGCTCACAGCGGCCACGAGTCAACTTCATCTCAGACAGGAGCATGAACAACAGACATGGGTGCCAGTTTCCCGTGGACATGTTTCCCGTAGGAAAGGCGGGAGTCTCCCTTTCTATACCTGCTTCTCAGTCAATTAGATTGCGTGAGTCACTGGAACTAAGCAGTATGGTGCATTTAGCACATCTCCACTCTCCAGAATTATTAAGCTGAAAGTATTTCTTTTCTAAATCAAATTTTATAGGAAAATAAAGTTTTAATTCATTAAACAACTGAAAAAAATTAGATGTTTATTACATGACATTCAATATTATCTTTAGTATAAATAGAAAAATGTTACCCAGTACATAAATATTTTCCTTGTTTAATATTCAATTAGTAAATTCAAGTAAATAATCGTCATTAGCCAGAGTAACTATGCTTCATTTGCTGTGCTAAACATTCCTTAATAGATCAGACATATGACACTGTATTATTTCTCTTTATAAAAGTCCCATTTGGCACCTTTTAGCAGATCTCTGGGTTCTGTTTGCAATGGAAAAAATATATATATCTGATATAGATGAAAATTTTCAAACACTAAATATCAGTCTCTTAGCAACCATAGAAATTTAAAGAGTTCACTTTCTCAATACCCATTGAGAAGTGTGTCAATAATTAAATGTTTCCTAAAAGAAAGAGATTCAGTACATCTGCTTGGGAGAGTCTTGTGGGAGGCTCACATGATGGATGGCCTCAGCCCACATCATGACACTTAGCCATGGAACTGCGATATGTGTCCTGCCTTCGTAGCTGTCTTGGCGACAAGCTATGGGTCAGGATTTAGGATGGTGTTTACTGGGCTCTTAGGTACCTTCCTCTGAGAGAGTCCCGTCTGTAATGATTTTACCCTTTAATGTAGTATTACATGCCTGCAAAAGTGACATTTCTGAGGATTGATACTCCAATACATCATAATCTGAAGGTTTTTAAGTTTATACTTTGTGTTCTAAACTAAGCAGATAAAAAGAGCTCACAAGAGCTCACTTAGTCATTTCTCTGATAAAAAGTTATCTTCGAAGACTAGGACAATTTTGCAAATATTATTCTACTGCCAGCATTTAGTATTAAAAAGTGTCTAATTTGAAGGAAAATTTTCTTTGTTTCTTTCTTTCTTTTTTTTTTTTTTCTTTTTTTTGAGACAGAGTTTCGTTCTTGTTGTCCAGGCTGGAGTGCAGTGGCGCAATCTCAGCTCACCGCAACCTCTGCCTCCCGGGTTCAAGCGATTCTCCTGCCTCAGCCTCCCGAGTAGCTGAGATTACAGGCATGCACCACCACCTCAGCTAATTTTGTAGTTTTAGTAGAGACGGGGTTTCTCCATGTTGGCCAGGCTGATCTTGAACTCCCAACCTCAGGTGATCCACCTGCCTCGGCCTCCCAAAGTGCTGTGATTACAGGTGTGAGCCACCACGCCCGGCAAAGGAAAATTTTCAAATGCGAATTAAGAGTGCTGATGCTTTGTGGAGGATGCCAAGTGACCTGAAACATCACCTTTGATTATTTCTAACAAGAGCACATCGTTTTAGCTTCTTGGAGTGGTTTGTAATTGGTTTCTAATTTGGGTTGACCCTGGAATACAAAAGAACCTCTCTGCTATTTTCTGTCGTCATGAAAAGCAGTGGTGTCTTCCATTGCTCAGACTGTCTCTGAGCGCTTGCCCACGAAGCTGCAGGTGTGTGGGAGTCTGGCAGGTGCACAGTCAGCAGGTGCAGGAGGCCCTGCTCTCTTGGGGTTTCTGTTTCTAGGGAAGCAGAAAGCTCTGTACCACTCAGGCCCTGTGGCCCTGTGCATTCTGAGTGTGTCTTCCTCCACTCTCTGGCATGACAATTGATCTGCGGATAGCAGCAGATGTGTTGCTACCTGAGAATCAAGATCCATATGGAATTTTCATTGAGCTAGCTGGGGGCGCACTCATGAGATCACATTTGCTACGGAACAATGAAGGGCAGCTACCTAGGTGAAAACAAAACCCAAAATGAAAACTTTGAATTGTCAGACAGGTGAGGAATCATGAATCTCTAAACAGGAATATATGTAGAAATGATTTAGGGTTTTTGGTTAACTAGAAATTCCCCATAAGTCAGCCATGGTGAAGATTCTAGTGTCATCTGATGTCTTCTTAGCCCTTGTTCATGAATACCTGGTGTTTATTCCTGGACTAGGAGGGCAGGAGTGCTTATCAGGCAGTACCTGAATAAGATGTTGGATTTGAGGCTGCACATTTAAAGATGAGGATGCCTGGGGTCAGGGGTGTGCCACTGAAGGAGATAGGATAGAATGACACTGTTATTAAAAATAAAATATGAGATAAATTGACACAGGTAGGATTTACCCTGAGAGGTTTATTTTTGGGCTTCTTCAAGGTATTAATTATTCAGGAATCGAAGAAGCCTCTTTGTGAAAAGATCTTATGCATAAGGCCATTGGATTTGGGAAATTTGGAGGAAGACCTTGTATTGAGCTTAAAGTACAGACAATTGTAAGGAGGGTATGAGACAGAAGTGGTTTATCAGAATGATGATGACATGTAACTAAATTCCAAAGACTGAGTCAACCATTCCTGAGAAGTAATTGTAGCTAAAGGATTTTGTTCTTCAAGTATCTACGACACTGTGCTTGTTTATGTGTGTTTGTGTATGTGTTTGCCTGTGTGTATAGACATTCTGATAACTTTTACAAAAAGTAAATCTGAAAGCTTCAGTAAGAACAACAATCACATCGTATTTTCCAGAAATAAAATTTAGACTAAGTGTTAAGGCAAGCAGATCCTCAGAATCCAAGGTTTTTGTTTATTTTTTTATTTTTTTTATTTTGGAATATTGCTCTGTCACCCAGGCTCGAATGCAATGGTGTGATCTCGGCTCACTGCAACCTCTGCCTCCCGGGTTCAAGTGATTCTACTGTCTCAGTCTCCTGAGTAGCTGGGATTACAGGCATGCACTGTCACGCCAGGCTAAATTTTATATTTTTAGTAGAGACAGGGTTTCACCATGTTGGCCAGGCTAGTCTCGAACTCCTGACCTCAAATAATCTGCCTGCCTAGGTCTCCCAAACTGCTGGGATCACAGGCGTGAGTCACTGTGCCCAGCTGGCTCTCTGTTTTATGGAAGGGTTTGTCTAACAGTTTGTTCCTGCAGCAGGAGACGGGAAGTCCCAGCAACCTTCTCCTTTGGCACTGGGTGGATGCAGCTTCTGGCTCCTGCTCACGTGTCCAGGGTGTCCAGCATCTGAATCTGTCACCATGGAAGCCACATCTAAGATCAGGCACGCTCTCTTCTCTCCGCCAGGAACAAACTCCTCCGTGATTTTGCATCACAGCCAAATTTCTCTGTGGGCAGTTGTGATCACGTGAGGGGGAGTCCAGCCATTTCCCAGGCATCCTGGGGCGGGGAGGGAATGTGATATGTGACAACGTGATAGATTCTCCGGTTAGAGGGGTTGGGGCCTGAATATCATGGCAGGAAATCATCAGGCTACATAAATAAATGAATGAATGAACAAATGACAAATTAAATAAATCAAATACCTGGAATCACTTGCAGCGACTATCGAAAGCTGCTGTTTGTATTTTTATTTTACAGCACTGGTAATTGCTTTTTTTTTTTTTTTTTTGGTACCCTATGGCTATGATAGATTTTTCCCCTATGATTATAATTTCAGTAAATTTTTGCAATTGTTAAAATACTGCATTTTTAAAGAAATCCAGCTGTCTTTCCCTATTGAGCAGATCTTGGTTTTCTGTTGTTAATTCGATTGTGTTTTCCACTCTGGGTGCCCAACTCCAAGAACTCTTTACAGGGGCGGATTTATGATGGATGCCAGCTGGTCTGATAGAAGGAAACAGATATTGATTTTTAATATTTTCTCCCAACTTGTTTACTCTAGGATAATACAGCAGCTGTGTGGCAGCTTGTCTCAGAGTGGAAAGGATTATTACCTCTGCCTTTTGATGAGATAAATTACCTAGGATGACTTGAATGGCTAAAGGGGATACTTTGATGTTATGTCGCTTCATTTACCCTTATGACTAAATGATTATTGATTTTATATTTTTAAGCTCTTGAAACGTGAAAATAAGTTGGTGGAGAAGGCCGGCTGTGTTAGTTTTATTAATTTATTTCTGCAGGGCATAATTCACTTTGGACCAGGTTGTGAAGGTTTTGGGTTCATGACCGGCTGCAGATACAGTTGCAAAGAAATGGCTTATTTATATAGTCATTGCAAGTAGTCCCAAAATCAATACAGTCTGGGATTGGATGATTAAACTCAGTCCCTTTGTGGGATTCATTCCTGTAGCTGCTGCTGAAATCATGTTGACTGCAGCAGATCCATGTGATCAAGTCTACAAATAGCAAGTTTGTTCAAGTTGAAATATTACTTTTTTGCTCATCATTTTTTTTTTATCTGCTGTGTTCACTCAATGACATTTTAACAGCCTGGGGGGGGAAACAGTTGATTGACTGCTTCAATGAAATCAGTAATCTGCATTAAAAGAGTCGCCTCCAAGGACTTCTAGAATGTCTGTGGGTGGATTCACGCAGACTTTGATCGGCGGTCCCAGACTGCGCTGGATTTGGTTGTGGGCGCGTCTGCCAGCAGCAGGAGTCCAGGGTGTAGGCTAAACCTTTAGCTGCTCCATGTGGTTTAGAATGACTTGGTGTCTCTGTGTGTGCGGGGCTCACTCTGTACATTTCTGTGAAATGTTGCTTTTTTTAATCACCATTTGACACGTTGGCACTCTTTTACATTGTCTGAAACACGCCCATATCACTCCATTTCATCGATTACTCCTGATACAAGAGCAGAAATGCTGTCTACACAGAATCAGGTTCTGTTTTGATTTTTTTGTAATTTTCCCTCAATTTATTTTCATACATTTTAAACATAATTTCCTATGTTATATTTATTCCTTGTTGGTAAAATTTTGTTTGATTACTGAGACTCGGGCATCTCTTAATTGAGTTTAACGTTTGAAATCAGGAGTTTCGATTTTTATAATCTTCCCTGCTTGCCCTCTACTCAGTCACAAGAATACCTAATGCAGTGGGGAAATGGAAGCAGGAAGGACTGATTTTCTGAGAAGATTTTGCATTTATTTCCTCAGCCTGTCAAAGACCAAAGTTAGCCAAAGCCAGAGATTCATGGTCTTGATGGAAGCTAAGTCTTTATTTTCAGTCTATCTAGCAAAGTTTTCAATCTGGCAGTTTTCCTTCCCTGTCCTTCATCCACACCCCAATTATTGGGCTTTGAGAGTCTGAAGAGATGGATGAGCAATGGTCACTAGTCTTGTCCTGGGATGTTTTAAGAGTCAAAAATTTATGTATCAGCTGGGCGTGGTGGCTCACACCTGCAATCCCAGTACTTTGGGACTTTGGGAGGCTGAGGCAGGTGGATCACTTGAGGTCAGGAGTTCGAGACCAACTGACCAATATGGTGAAACCCTGTCCCTATAAAAATAGAAAAATTAGCCAAGCGTGGTGGTGGGCACCTGTAATCCCAGCTACTCAGGAGGCTGAGGCACGAGAATCACTTGAACCCTGGAGGCAGAGGTTGCGGTGAGCCAAGATAATGCCACTCCACTCCAACTTGGAGGACAGAGAGAAACTCCATCACAAAAAAAAAGAAAAAAAAAAGAAAAGAAAAGAAAATTATGTATCAGTGGAATTTGATATATTACTTTTAGTCTTGGCAATTTATTTCGGATAAAGCTACGTGCTTATAGAACTTAATACCTGTTACCTGAGAAATCTGTGCTATATCCATTCAGGAAACAATTGTGAGACATTTCACATTCAACATAGGACTTCTCAATGTTGTAAGTAATGGTAGCGTGTTCGTATGGAGTTAAAAAAAGGTGTAAAACATTTTTTTGAACTTTATTCAGTGGTCATGTATAATTAATATGCAGTAAATTATATGGCTCCAGTTTAAAGCTTGTTTAAATGCATAGAATTTGAAGTAGAATGAAGAAATAAAATAACTTTTGGAGTGCTGTAATGTAATATGTTGATCAATTTTATAGGGGAGTGGTGAATATTTAATTAATCACCTTTTGACAATTATTCACACTGGTCGGAATCAAGGTCTCCATTAAAGCCGAAGAATAGCTTCATTACAGATGACCCATAAAAGTGTCAACTGCTGGCTGCGAGGACAAGTAATTTCCTTTCCCTTTAAAACCATTAGATGGAATGATGAGGGCGGAGAGGGTGATGGAGTGCATAATCGTGTGATTACAAAGAGAAGCTCAAACAGTAAATTTGACAGCTACGTTGGAGGGGAAGAGGATAAGGGTTATAAAGTGACAGCTGTATTCCTTCAAAGTGCTTTTAATTTTATAAGAGGACAAGAATGGCAGCTTTCTGGTTTTCGCTGGACATTTCTCTTCGCCTCATCGTGTGTGTTTAGGATTTAGTCGTGCCAGGCTTTTGGTACTGGTGGATGTAAATAGAGGGATAATGCTGACGTTTTTCACAGTACCTCTCTAGATGGCTCTCAACAGATGGAAAATGCATCCGCTGCCCCCTTGATTAATGGCTGGGAAGCTGGCCCTCCTGGAACTGCGTCTGGACAGCAGAGAGGGACCCATACGTCAACAGAATCTGTACACGCGTTTCCAGGCTTGGCTTCGAGGACTCAGAAAAGATTCATCATCGAGGCTCCTGTTCAGCCTGAGAACCATCTCAAAAGTTGATAACTGCTTACATTTCACTGAATCCATTTCTTAACTTTTCAATATTGGCCAAGAACCCTGACGTTGATCAACTTTCAGATGTCAAGATAGGTCTCTGGTTTTCAGAAATTCTTGCAGATTTTTTTCCTGAGTGAAAAATATTTTCCTTCCCAAATGACTCAGTTGTGAAAATTCATTTATGAGAATGTCAAGATTCCACAGCCTTGGAGAAAATGATACAAAATAGACTCATTTTGATGACTCCCCTCTTCCCCACCACACCGACAGTAGGCACATTTGCTGTGAGGACCAAAACAGCTTCAAGGGATCAAAGCTGTTAGGCATCAAAGCTGCCAGGTTGAATTCTCTGTGTTGTGAAAAGTGTTTTAGACCCTTGAATTTAATTGTCCGTGTAAGTGGACTCCTTAGCTTAAGTCTGGCAAAATGCAAAGGACTAGGACTGATTTGAAAATAAACATCACCTGAAGATACTTATGTTTTCAAAAGTTCAGGGCATTTTGACCACCACTACGGTTTGTTTCTTAAACCTCCTCTTTATTTCTTTGAACCTCGTTTATTTGAAGATCCTACACCCATGGGCAACCTGGCTGTAGTGCACACACCTACACACACAAGTTCAAGTGGCCACTTTTAAAACTAATGGCTATTGACTCTGGTTGGGAATTCTGTGATGTTATCTCGCCTGTAAAGACTTCGCGGTATGCCGTTTACATTGTATCTGGTGATTGTATAATCATTATTGATTTTCCCTGTGTGTAGTACCTATGTCAAACAACCTCATATATTTAAATGGTGATTATTTCAGTTATATATCTACTATTAGATAAGATCAAAGGTAGTTAAATGTGCGGTAGATGGGGGAAAGATGGCATAATGTACTTGTGCCTCTACCTTTGCTATTATACAACTCAACAACAATTGACAGCATTTAATCATTAACTTTCTAAAACATGTTGAGATTTTGGGCCTGCGGAAGAATGAACCTTGGCAGATGGAGGGAAAGTGTCAAGACCCACAGCTCAAGGCCTCATGGCTCCGGGAATGCAGGCAGCAGGATGAATGGCTTTTCAAAGGTTTTGGGAAATCATTCTGGGTGCTTAATTTGTGCCTTGTTTTTGTACAAATACTTTTGAAGAAACGAGAAACAAACTTAGACTGATGTGTGATTTCCCCTAGGATGTAATCACGGTTAATCCTAAGAGCAGGATTCCCTGGGAGCCCCACCTCGGGGGAGGAAGCGGGCCTGTTCAGGTCCATCTCTGAGGCAGTGTGATTATTTTATTAATGATCCAATGGTATTCTGTACATGCTGGGGGAGGAGAATCTCTGCTCTGGCACATTTATTTGAAGGCACACCAAGCTGGTTTTGTTGTTGTTTTTTCTTGCTGCAGAAATTTTCTTAACAACATTTTCATTTTCCAAAATACATTTTGAGTTACAGTTTTTGGAATTCCTTATAACACACACACACATACATATTTATTATTTTTACAATTATTAAGACTACATGTAAGACAATCTAATGAAAGTTTGTGGCAACTGGGAAAGACAGCTCCACGAAAAACAAATTCTAATATGAGGCTTCACACATATGCAACCCATCTAGACTTGTTGGAAAGTCTTGGTCGCCGCTGTCTTCATGTGCCCAGCTTGTGCCGTCACGGTCGGCCCTCCTTTCCTCCCTGGTTCTTCTCCTCTGAGAGGCTGGGAGGGTTGGACTGACTGCCGAGTGGGCTTAGTGGGCCGGATTGGGGGCTTTTCTGCTGGGTGGAGGTCCGGGTGGAGGACAGATGGTTTGTGGTTTCACTGGCTTCATTAGAGGTATTATGCAGTGTATCTCCTAGGACCTCGTAATTTTTTTCCTTTTACACAATGTACATTAGGAGTTATCCTGTTAGTTAAGGCAGCTAGTGGAACACCACCATAACAACAATAACAAAAACCAGAACAATGCAAGGTTATTTCAGGAAACAGGAAATTCTTTTTTTTTTTTTTTTTTGAACTGTGGTCTCACTTGTCACCCAGGCTGGAGTGCAGTGGTGCAATCATAGCTCATTGCAGTCTCAAACTCCTGGGCTCAAGCTTCTTGAGTAGCTGGGACTATAGGCCTGAGCCACCATGCCTGACTGATTATTTTTATTTTTTTAGTAGAGACAGGGTCTCATTATGTTGCCTAAGCTGGTATCAAACATCTGGCCTCAAGTGATCCTCCCATCTTGGCCTCCCAAAGTGCTGGGATTGCAGGAGTGAGCCACCACCCGTCTCACAAATTTTAACGTCAGATTTATTAGCTTGAATGATTTATTTTAATGGAACAATTCACATTTTCAGATGAAAAGAGTTTTGTGAGAAATGTACCAAGATATCTTCTTTTAAGTTTTCCAAAATGCTCTTTGGATTTAGTCTTTTTTCTTTTTGAGACAGAGTCTCGCTCTGTCGCCCATGCTGGAGTGCAGTGGCATGATCTCAGCTCACTGCAACCTCCGCTTCCCAGGTTCAAGCGATTATCCTGCATCAGCCTCCCGAGTAGCTGGGACTACAGGCTTCCACTACCACATCCAGCCAATTTTTTTTGTATTTTTAGTAAAGACAGGGTTTTACCATATTGGCCAGGATGGTCTCGAGCTCCTGGCCTTGTGATCCACCCGCCTTTGCCTCCCAAAGTGCTGGGATCACAGGCATGAGCCACCGTGCCCAGCCTGGATTTAGTTGTATGTAAAATCGAACAAGACCTGATGAAGAAGAGGAAATCAACAGTGGTATTTCCCCGTGTCCTGTGGAATCCATTGTGTTGAAGGCGGCCCAGGGCTCCAGCAGTCGGTAGCTTGCACTGAGATTTTCCTGCATTTAGTGAATATTCTTCCCTGACACAGGCTGAATGTCTGTGTACCCCCAAAATCCGTATGTAGAAACCCTCACTCCCAAGGTGACAGTGTGAGGAGGTGGGGCTCTTGGGGGGTGATTAGGTCAGGGGGATGGAGCCCTTCTGAATGGGATTCAGGGTTCAAGGCCTTATCCAAGGGACCCCAAGGAGCTCCCTCATCTCTTCCACCATGTGAAGGCACAGAGAGAGGGCGCCCTCTGTGGACCAGGAAGCCACGGGGAAGCTGCAGGTGCCTTGACCTTGGATTTCCATGGTCCGGAACTGTGGGAAATACATTTTTGTTATTTATAAACCACCCAGTCTATGGTATTCTGTTAGAATAGTACAAACCGATGAAGACACTCTCTTATAGCTCCAACAAATGCCTCCCGCAAAAACCCACTGTTGTTTGACTGGAAGGGTCGCATCTAGACGTGTTTCTTGAATTTTCCTTGATTTCCTCAAACACCACATTCTAGCTGTGACATGAAAACTGGGCTTCACCAGATCCTCACCCACGTTTTACCTTGACAGGAGTGGAATAAAATATGATTTGGGTCATACTCTTGTCAAAATTCAAGAACCGTTCTCAGAACAGTTGATTACATTTTTATTTAATTTGGTGATTTTAACTGATTTCATGTTTAGTTTTGGAGTCAAATTCACAACTTTTACCCCTTAAGCTAATCTCATATAATGTTCAATGGCTTAATGTATTGCTTGCCAATGAGATGTTATTTTCTTTTAGTTGAGGTCAAGGTTGTCATATTGTAGAAAATCTTCTAAGTTCAGGGAAATGTAAACTTTTCTCTGGGGAAATCTGATTGTGAAATATAAAATTTGCTGTGTTATGCAAAATGGCAGCTTCTTGCCCACAGAAAGATAGAAAGCCCAGTGGTCTTGTTAATGACAGTGGATGTGGTCCTGGAGTTCACGTTCTGTTCCCTGTGCTGGAGGAAGCCCTTTGGGAGTAACACGAGGCCCTTAGCCCAGTGCCCACTGAGTGCCTGCCAGATAGGGTGCTTGCTGTTGAGAATCGAGGCAGGAGCTGGATACAACTCTTGGCTATCAGAGAGTAGACTCCACACATCACTGGGATGTGATCTGTGCACAGTCAGTGGGATGCCAGGGTTGGGGAGAACAGGCCCCCTAGGGGGCTGGAGGTCTTCCTGGGGTTCGCTGGGCTGGCGGCACTGGGGCCTTCTCTGGAAGAGTCAGTGGCCGGCCTTGCAGCTTCAGCCTGGAGCAGTAATGCCATCAGAGGTGACCTGCATGTCGTCCTAGGCCAGGTTTGTCCTGGAGCTGCCCGGACGAGGAAGCATTTCCAGGAGAACCTGCTTGGGCAGGGAAGGACCTAAAACCAGAGGGGCTGAGAGGGCAAAGCACCCCAGCAGACCTTACGGAGGGAACCAGGTCAGTGCCCCTGGGAGCTCAAGTAGGCCCAGCCTTGTCTGCATGGTGAGTAATGGGGGTTGAGGCAGTCAGGACTTTCACATACCCCACTGCTCAACTGCTGCTTCCCCAGAGTATGTTGGCAATTCCCAGGCACTGTCAGTTCAGGCACAGCTGGCTCCAGAAGCCCACGGGCAGCCTCTGAGAGTGACACAGGAGTTGGCTGCTGGGCATGAAGAGAATCCTGGGGCTGGAGCAGGACGCTGGTGATGAGGCGTGCAGGGCTGTGGGTGAGCAACAGACAGTTCTCCCCACCTGATGGAGGGGAGAGATGTATTTCTCAGTAGCTTGGCTGACTGTATTCTCATTTTGATAGCAAACATACTTCCTATCTAAATTTCTAAAATGCTCATGAAATTTGATGACTTAAAAATCTGTTTAAATTAGCCATTTGAACACTTTGGTTATGTCAAACCAAATAACAAACACAGAAGAGTTTTCTGGTGCCAATGAGTGTCATGAAGAATGAGCATTGCAGTGTGAAATATGAGAGCCATGGTCAGCGATGGGTGAACTCGTAGAGGCAGAGGAAGTCATGAGTTTTTATTTTATTTATTTATTTATTTATTCACATGTGTCTTTATTGTATAATGATTTGTAATCCTTTGGGTATATGCCAAGTAATGGGATTGCTGGGTCAAATGGTATTTCCAGTTCTAAGTCCTTGAGGAATTGCCACACTGTC
Organism: Mandrillus leucophaeus; assembly: GCF_000951045.1. Lineage (NCBI taxonomy): Eukaryota > Metazoa > Chordata > Mammalia > Primates > Cercopithecidae > Mandrillus > Mandrillus leucophaeus. The sequence goes on along the minus strand of NW_012109696.1, from coordinate 4,869,764 downwards.
TTCCACAATGGTTGAACTAATTTACACTCATGAACAGTGTAAAAGCGTTCCTATTTTTCCACAACCTCTCCAGCATCTGTTGTTTCCTGACTTTCTAATGATGGCCATTCTAACTGGCATGAGATGGTATCTCGTTTTTGTTTTGATTTGCATTTCTGCAATGACCAGTGGTGATGAGCATTTTTTCATATGTCATTTGGCTGCATAAATATGTTCTTTTGAGAAGAGACACGAGTTTTTAAAGGGAAACTGGCAAGGCCACACAAGTAGTTTTGAAAGTTATCCTTGGCTACAAGGATTGATAACAAGAGTGGTGTCAGCCTGAGGCTGGATGGGCAGTGGGTGGGTAGAAGTCCTCGCAGAAGTGACTGTGTGAGGTTGCAATGGCTTTTGTGCAGAGCTGTGGTTTTTTGCAGTCTTTTGCCATGGTTATTATTAGCACTCTTGTATGAGAACTGCCCCCTTGATGGCCTTCCCCAGATCCATCGTGTCAGGGTTTGACACAAGTGCCTCCATTTTGATTCTGACAGCTTTCACAGATACCATTTTCAAGGTGTAGATTTTTATCCACGGTGCAATTTTACTGACAGCAGCTCCAAGAGCAGCGTAGTTGTGTGAATGGCCAGCTCCAGACAATGTGCCCAGATTGGGACACATTTAGACAGGAGAAGGAATCAAGTTAAGGAGATAGGGAGATAGATTAGGGCAGGATACCTTGATAGGAGAGGAACTGGGCACAGTGACCTTCGGGAGCAGGTGACCACATGAAGACCAGGCAGAGACCCAGGGGTGCATCCAGGAGCCAGACAACCACCCCAGGGACTGCCAGAAGCACCAGGGGCTGGAATAAGCAAGAACCGATGCTTCCCAGCAGGCGTCAGAGGGAAAATTCCCTACAGGGAACGCCCAGCTGACACCTTGACCACGCACTTCTGGTTTCTGGAACTGAGAGAGTAAGCTTCTGTTTTAGGGCACTCAGTGTGTAGGGCTTTGTTTTGGGAGCCTCAGGAAACGGGTACAGACCCAGTTAATAAATGAGAGTCATGCATGCGTGGACAGCAAGAACATGTGCTTTCAATCTGTGAACTCTTCCCGGAGATCCCGCATTGTCTTGGAAGGAAGGGGGATCCATCTACATTCCTGGACTGGAAGCAAAAGGAAGGAGGGAGAGTTGTAGGGCTGACTTCTGGGGACTCCGTGTGGTAGGAAGCGTCCCTCTCACTCTTCTCCGACCAGAGTCTGCGGTATGAGGGCGTGAGGGTGCTCGCTGCCTCCACGGATGCTGGTACCCAAATGCTGCCTTTGCGAGAGGAAAGCCATTTTGATTGGCAGCGGACATGCACCTGCAATTCTATTAGCGTGTGCTCCTTGGTTGGCTGACTTTCCATTATGTGTGGGGTTGGTGCCTGTTGAACAGACTCTGATTGGTTCCCCAAAGGGGGTGGGCTTTCCTTGTGTTCCAAAGTTCAATTGGTGGTTCCAGTTTGTGATGCTTAAAGCTGCTTAGAGGAACCAGCTGCTGTTCTTTTAAATCAGTTTGATATCCAGTCATAGAGCTTATCTAGAGCCAAATAGTCTGTTTTTGCCAGAAACATCCATCGCTTTTGTGAGCTCTTGGGGAGTCTCAGACATTACATGCTGCCCAGGGCTGTCTTTTCTGCAGGAACCTGGGAAATTACATCAACAATAATAACTAACATTGGGGTGCTTACTCTATGCAAATTACTCAGTTTGCATGTGTTAAATAATTTAATTTTGCACATGAATCCTTTGAGGTAAATGACAGGATTATCTCCAATTTACACGTGAGAAAACTGAGGCCCAGAATGATTGAGTAACTCGCCCAAGAATCCCCAGCCCATCAGTGGTGGGAAGTGATCCAGGCCCCACTCCTGTGACCCAGAGTACAGAGTGGCCCTGTCCAGGTGCATGCTGCCATAGGCACTCAATTTTGAACATTATTTCCCCGAAAAACTCCGAGTTGTAGAATTAAGAAACTATATTACAAAATCCTAATGTAAATCAATTTTTTAAAAGTTTCTTGAAGTATTTTTACTGCAGCTTTTTTTTTTTTTTTTTTTTTTCCGAGACAGAATTTCGCTCTTTTTGCCCAGGCTGGAGTACAATGGCATAGTCTCGGCTTGCTACAACCTCCAGAGTTCAAGCAATTTGCCTGTCTCAGCCTCCCATGTAGCTGGGATTACAGTTGTCCACCACTACACCCAGCTAATTTTTGTATCTTTAGTAAGATGGGGTTTCACCATTTTGACCAGGCTAGTCTCCAACCCCTGACCTCAGGTGATCCACCCACCTTGGCCTCCCAAAGTGCTGGGATTACAAGTGTAAGCCATCGCACCCAGTCAAACATTTCTTACTACATTGCCCTAAACTATTAAAAATACAAATTTTAATCATAATACAGTAGCAGATACTTTTGTTCATATTCTAATTTTAAATGTGACCTAGTGTTTCCCTATAATTATAACTTGGTTGATTTAAAATACTCTTAGCATGTTAAGAAAAAATTTTTATTTCGATGCTCACATTTGCTAGAAATTTGGATTTTATCCAATGTGACCTCCCTATGTCTCAACTCAAGTAGTTTTAACCTTAAATTCCTTGTGTCATACAACTATAGCATTTTCTTGAATTGATCTTCAAATCATCATGCAGAATGGCCAAGAAATTTCTAATCAATGCAGCCAGCATGCCTAGAACATAGTTTGATATAGGAATGGCATTTGGTTGCCTCTCTGCTGTAGGGTGGGTTCACTGGGAAAGCGTACACACCAAGGAGACAGGGCTGAAACAATCGCTGTGTTCCCTGCCACCCTCAGTGGTGACATTTTTGCCCCCACCCTCCCACACTCCTTCATCTCTAGATCTCTACCCAAGGCTTCCTCCAAGGCTGGCACGATCACTGCCACCATGGCCAGCCCTTGCCTCTGTTTCTGCCCATCATCCCGGCTGTGGAGTCGAGGAAAAGCCTGTTTCTCCAGAAGGAAAATTTCCTTCTGCTACTGTAGGAAAATTAAATGAGGGTCTAGAGCATGAGCATTTATCTTTCTATAATTGAGTGGCAGTTGCATCTCAACCAGAGTGCTAAGGTATTTGCTGTAGTAAGACCAGTTTCCCCTGGAAGTGTGACTCTAGAGTGATCAGGGTAACGTGGAGTAGGCTTCTGGGATCCCAACTTTCTTGAGTGCCTTAATACCATGAGTTAAGGAATTCTAAAGAGCTCTTCAGATATCTCACTCACATTTCCCTTGCTTATTATTTTGATATATTTTTACCAAAATTGCTAGCTGGTTTCCAAATTGTCCAAAAAAGCTAATTTGGTTTTGGACTAAACGAAACTAGCTTGCAGATTATATCCCTTTGCAGTATTGATGGTCCACAGCAGACTGACAAGTGCTAATTGAAACAGTAGCAGAGAATATTTCAGGTGTAAGTAGCCAGTGCTAAGGAATGTTCAATCTTTTTATTTTTCTATCTCAGATTCAAAGAACTTTTATATTTTTATAATTTGGTTCTTATTCTTTATCAGCATGAGAAAAAATAATTAGGCAGGGCGCGGTGGCTCACGCCTGTAATCCCAGCACTTTCGGAGGCCAAATGTGGTGGATCACATTTCTCTCATATGATGCTGCTGAATGATCTTGTTACATGTTTCTAATTCAAGCATCATGGGAAAGTAGTTTTACAATGATGCATTTACTGGGTACTTTATTCACTGGAAAGCTCTGTTTATTCTAAGAGAAGATATTTACAGAAACTACATAAGCTGGCAAGAGCAAGATAGACCATAAAGAGTCTCATACAACATTTAAGAACAACATTTCATTGCTTCCTTATGCATAGTAACTTTTCAGGTCATTGAAACATTGTTTCATGTAAAATTATATTTCACCAGTTGTAACCATTGTTTCACCTTGTTTGAGCCAATTGTAAGCAACTTGAGAAGCAATAGGGGAAAATTAGATCATTTTAACCTGTTGTCAATGATTTTTGCCAAATGACTGCAGTGCCGATTTTCCAAATGGAAATATTCAATAATGTCGAGATTCCACAGCTTTCAGAGATGTTTCAGTTTGAAATTGTGAAGCATAAACACACATGTTCAAATTTAATTAAAAAATGCAAGCTAGGCTGCACGTGGTGGCTCATGCCTGTAATCCCAGCACTTTGGGAGGCGGAGGCGGGCGGATCACGAGATCAGGAGTTGGAGACCAGGCTGACTAACACGGTGAAACCCTGTCTCTACTAAAAATACAAAAATTAGCTGGGTATGGTGGCATGCACCTGTAATCCCTGCTATTCAGGAGGCTGAGGCAGGAGAATTGCTTGAACCTGGGAGGCAGAGGTTGCTGTGAGCTGAGATCACGCCACTGCACTCCAGCCTGGGTGACAGAGGGAGACACTGTCTCAAAAAAAAAAAAAAAAAAAAAAAAAGAAAGAAAGAAAGAAAAGAAAAGAAAAAAATTCAAGTTAATGAAATACTTGATGCACTCCTATTGCCTGGAGTTATGAAGCTGGATGACTTGGAAGACATTTCCTGAGGTATTTCTTGTGATTCTTTCCAAACTGCCTCATGCAGAGGCTTCTGTGGTGTTCGCAGACCCACAGCAGCCCTGGTTAGCGCTCGCCGGGGTGCACTAGCCTCTGTAAAGTGGAGTCAGCTCTGCTTGCTTCTTCACAAGCTGGCAGAGCTTCTCTGGTGTTCACGGAGTTTATTTTAGGAATTTCCTGTGTCCCAACAGGAATTTTCTAATGCCAAAACTTTGGTTTACATCAACAAATCAATCAGTCCCCATCATGTGCAAGCTATGCTTGCTCACTAAAGAAAAACCTTTTGGATCTGTGCTGCTTCTTACCCCTTGTGGCCCTACATTTTATTTATTTTAGTTTTCTTAATTAAGGAGAGTCCACAGCAAATCAGCTCAGCGGCAGGGATGGAATTGAGACATGGTGTGAACAAGGCTCTGGATCTGGTTAGCTGGGAATTTTTTGGAGCTGCTGTCCTCCGCATGCTGCTGTCGCACAGACCCATTTTTTTCTTTTTTCACAGTGGTGAATAGAAGCAGGACCTAAGCAATCACCTTCACCCACACAGCCTCCGGAGGATGGGGATGCAGTCCTGAGCAAGTGTTTTCTCCAGGCTCATCGGCCTGAGCAGAGCCACGGGCTCCATTGCCCCAGAAACCAACCCAGGGTCTTGTGCTGTGCTCCTTAAGCTCCCCTGATTACATGGCTCTCCCCAGGGCCCACTACTGTCAGCTTCTCCAAGAGAAAGTGGGGTGGCAGGATGGGGTGGTTATTCTTTGCACACTTCCATGCATGAAGAATAATTCACTATTATTGATCACAGTGATTCAGGCTTCAAGCGCTGATCATGGTGATGGAGAAATCTCTAAAAAGAGAATCAGGAGAACTTAGCTGCTCTTCCCTCAGATTGAAAGGATCGATGTCCCAGCTCCCAGCACATCGGCCAGGCCTCAGGGTGCTGTGTGCGTCAGGCAGTGAGAACCTGAAGCAGAGCTGCCCAGGCCCTCCCTGCCACCGCCTGCGCCTGGCAGGCCCCTTGGCTCCATTCCTTTCACATCATGACTCTGAGCTCTTGGCCCCCACCCTGATGTCAGCCCAGCCTGTTTCATGATCCAGCATTGGGAACTCAGTTCCCCTCTCGCTGTGCTGAATGGATCCACTCCCCAGGCCCTGATCCACCAGGGGCTTGCAGAGAGACCCCCACATTGGCCCTGGCCTCAGAGGCTGACCCTGCTTGGGGTCCCTCCACACCTGGAGCGCTGCCAAGGGTGGTAAGGGCAGGCTGGGATCCTCTGTCCAAGGTGTCTCCAGATGGAGGGAGCCTTTTCACAGCGCTGAGCTCTCTGGTCCTACCTAGGTGCTCAACGTGGCCGCAGCAATTCCTGGGGCTGAGTCACCCGGCACCCGGTGACCAGCCATGAGGGCAACAGCAGCCAGGGGCCACACATCCCTCAGAGGCACACAACAGCAAAACAGCTTGGTGGGTAAGACAATATCTGAGATCCAGCTCTTGCTCGGGTGTTTCACCTTTTATTTTCCTTTTCTCAGAGACAGGGAATGTCTGCGGTTCATTGTAAAGCAGGTTTTTTCGGAGAAAGCATATATTTCCATTTAAAAGGTGCCGCAGGACTTCGCAACATCCTTGATGCTTTCACAGAGTCATTGCTGCTTGAGGGTAAAAGCAAGTAACCCAGACACCTGGGGGCTCTGCAGAGAAAGGACGCAGGCAGAGCTTCCTGCTGGGGCAGGGTCCACAGGGTCCAAGGGCGGGGGAGGTGTTTGGGCTGGAAGGAGGGCACTGCTGGTAGACAGGGGCGGGCGCAGGATGTCCAGGTCCCCGGATGCCTCAAGGTGGGGGCTTGGTCTGTGGATCAGGAGCCAGCAAACACTTGTCCGGATGGGATGGTGGCTCCGCTTACTCAGCCAGAGCTGGGGAAAGAGTGACTTTGGAAGACCAGGGTCATGAGGTGTGGGACACCCTCATACCCACAGGGTCATGCAGTGGGGGGTGGGAACATCAGCCTGAAAAGGAGGGGCTGCCTCTGAGGGAGGAGGAGTGAGGGCAGAGTGATGTCCATCCTCAGGCAGCTTCCCTGTCCCCCAGGAGCCTCTATACTTGGGCAGCTCCCAAGACCACTCAGACACAGTCTGTCTGCTCTGTGCTCTCTGAGGTCACTGAAGCCTGAGTGTGGAGCCACCTGAGCTCTGGACAATGGAGGAAGCCTGTGGAACCAAGAATTGGTTTAAACAAATTCTGAAGGATCCGTTCGGCTTGGTCAGTGGACGTGCAGGACAGGGTTCACCTGTAGATGGAGCACCCTGATGCGGGAGAAACACAGGCGGGTTTTGAGCCTCTCCAGGAGTCAGTCTGGGTGCAGAAGTTCTGAGTGGAGGAAGAACAAAGTGGTGAGGTCACCCCACGGTGGAGGATAGTCTCCTCTCGCTTTTACAAATGAAAGCGCTCACTGGAAAGTGAGAGAGTCTGCAGCCGCCGTGGGGTCCTCTGGCCCCATGAGTCAGCTCTGGGACAGGAGCCGGTAGGAGACCCACAGTCTCCAGAGTTCGAGGTTGGCACTGCCCACGAGAATGTTCTCCTGCATCTCAGCTTTATTTCTACCTCACTCAACTGGAATTCCATCTGTTCAGCAGAATTCAGCCCACCCCTTTAGGTGGATGAGATGCTGTGATGTAAGAAGAAACAAGACAATTTCTGAAAGTTTGGGGTTATGAGGATGATCAGGGCATAGATGCGGATGGTTCCTGTCAGAAGCAACAAGAACATGTGCTATTATCTTTCACAAGGTTTTTCGCTTTCCTTGCCAAAAGTTACTTAGTGAGTTGCTGGGTCACAGGGGACAGGACTGACCCGGAGAAGATCCATGGGCCTTGTGAGCACTGCCATTTTGCAGGTGTACACACTGACACTGACCATCAGGCTGCGGGTCCAAACAAAGCCCCAACTCAGCCAAGACAAATCCCTTCCACCTCCATTGTTGATAACGACCTCTCAGTAGTCTCATGCTGGAGATGCTTTAGATCTAGATTTATTACTATTTCTAATAATAATTAAAATAAAGATTGTTTGTTCTCCCCACAGCCCTCCACAAAGATTGATTTTCCTGAGGTCTGCGTGGGTGCACTGAGCCTTCCTTTTCTTGAGTCTGCAAGGTGGATGGATATTTTATTGCATCTCTCTCTTAGATTCCAAATGAATGATTGGCATCATATTGATACACTCACAAGAGGATGGTTTTAAAATCACGTATCTTTATCTAATACCTTTATGAGTCCATCAATTACATTCATTGGGCAGGTCCTTTGATTTTTATGAAGAAATTCCTTTTAAGTAAGGAGAATGGCCATATATGGAAATGCCTTTCCTTTCAGTCCATCAGAGTCCTGCCTTTTCCAAGCAAGTTTCCTGCCTCGCTCTAAGTCACTCATTGTGGAGATTGCTCTGGGTGGCAGAGTTGGTTACAGTGGCTTTTCCCAGCCATTGTTTTCCTGCGGAGGGTTTCTGTCGGGAAGTGTAGCCTCCCGTTATTAAACCATAATTAAGTCCTCCAGGCTCAGTTCCTTACGCTTGCTAATCTTGGTGACTGTTTACATGCTACTATTTGTTAAATGGCAAAGTTTATTGATTGGGCAAATTCAGTCCCACATTGTAGATTTTCTCTCAGCCTGTGTTCCTACATGTGGTTCAGCATTTTTAAATGTCAACTGCAAAGTATTATTGATCGGTAATTAAAAGTGTAGAGAAAAATTAGCATAGTAGAAGTTTGCGGTCATTAGTACAAGTACCGTTGGGCAATTATTTAGCATGTTTTAACATTTATTTTCCTTCCTGTTATTGACACAGAGTATGATGCTCACCACACGGTTTTTGTTTTGCTAAAAAGGAAAGTTTTAACATCAGTAAGAATTAAAGACACATATTTCTGTTAGAAAATTTTCTTGTCAGTTTCCCTGATGCATAAACAAGCTGATCCAAAGACTACCTGTGCTCTCACAGGAGTGAAGGGGCTGAATCTGAACTCCATGGGCCATCCTGTGGGGGCTCCCCCGACTTCCTTCCCAGGACCCGGCAATGAGGGTCTCGTGCTGAAACTGAACAAAGAAAGTACAAACCTGGTTTAGGCAGGGATAAAATAAATTGCTTGTATTAAGCAGTTATTTTGTGTCTGGGAAATGTTTATCCCAGATTTTCTCAGACATAGTGCAGATTTCAAAATTTTTCATGATTTATTTGAAGGTATACTTACAGTAATCAAGTCATATGAACAGATTTTTGTTCTGAAAGCATGATCACCCTGACTAGTAGGTGTAACCAAAATTTATATCCTTATCGTGTTTGAAAAACTGAGGCACAAACCCAACAATGTAATTGTGCAAACCCGTGTGAGCAGGGCTGGATGTGGGCTGGGAAAGGGCAGAGCCAGGGAGGTTCTCAGGATGGGGATCCATCTTTACTCCAGCTGTGGGTGCATTCTCGGGGGTTCTCATGACTAAGTCACCACTCTCAGATAAAGGGGGAGGCTCATGAAGGACCTTTAAAACTCTGTACTGGGGCTGAAGGCATGAGTCAATACAGAATTCTTAGAAATTCCAGAAAGACTATGGCAAGTGGCTGGGAAATAGATTTCTTAACGGAAAGTCTTGAGGGGGTCAGGTGCAGAAAGCTTGGGGCCTGGACTTAGGGTAATAGCATTGGGACTCTGAGGGAGAGGTGGCCAGGAACATTAGTGCAAAAGGGAAAGCAGTTAAGATTGTGTTATGGTTTTTACCCTGTGAATTAAAACATGGACTAACTTATCTTCTTACTCATTAATCGGGGCACCTACCCATTTATCCACTTACTGATCCATCTATCTATTCACCTATTCAGCCATCTATCCCATCCATTCATCCATCACACATCTACCCACCCACACATCCATCGACCCTCCATCCATCCTCCACCCATCCATCCACCCATCTATTCATGCATCAACCCATCTACCCACCTACCCCCATCAACCCACCCACCCATATATTCCTCCCTCTACCCACGCATCCATCCATTCATCCACCCCATCCATGCTTTCATCCTCCCCACCGATTCATCCCTTCGCCCATTCATCCCTCCACCTATCCACCTTCTTTTCTATTTACTCATGCATTCATTCATTCTCCATCCATCCATCCACTCACCCACCCATCCACCATCCATCAATCCATCCATCCATTCATCCATCCATCCATTCATCTACCCCCCCATCTGCTTATCTAACAAATCAGCATTTATCAGGCACTTCAGAGTCTATTTTTAAAATGTTTATTTTCTAATAGAGGAAAAGCAAGGAATAGTTGTGATGTAGAAAGATGACTATGAGCCTGCTATGCTGGGGCACTCTCAGAAGTTTAAGGAACCTGGGAGAGGAGCCAGTGTTGGGAACTCACTGTGTGCAGGGCATGGCTGACACAAGCAGACAGGTGCTGAGGATCCTTGAAGGTTGTAAAAGGGGTAGCAGGGACTTGGTTTTTCAATTTGGGTGAAGAAAGTCCACTACGGTTGGCAAGGGAGGATCCCCAGGGGTGCAGAAAGAGAGGGGAGAGTAGAGTATGGAACAGGAAAAGGTTATTGAACTTGACAAGAAAGAGGTGGCTGTCATATTTTGAGAGAATGTTTTCAGTACCACAGTAACAGTGAATCTGCATTGTAGGGATTCAAGAAATAAAATAGCACAGTTTTACATAATGTGCATAATAAATGCAAAATGAAGTGAAATAAAAGTAAAACACACATAGGAAGTTGAAAAACAAGACCCCACGCTGGATGGAAAGAAAAACAGGTTATTGTTTTTGGCCTAGACTGAGCAGGACAGTGACACATTCAAGATGGAAGGAAACTTTGGAGGTGTCTGCTGTGTTACGAATGTTGGTTTTATTGCTTTACTCACTAGCACTCACTCCCTTACTTGTACCTGTTATGATTTTTGGCATATGGTTGGCGCTCCGGGACTATTGTTTGAATGTTTGGATGCCTGAATGCCGAAGACAGAGCCCACGAGTGGATGGCATGAGATGATGGAGGTGGACGTATCAAATTTACACTTGGACCAAGCCCTGCAGGCAGTGTGGTGTCATAGTCAAGAACGGAACCCTTGATTCCCTGAGATGGCATCCTGCCCACATCCCTTATCAGTTGGTGACTCTCCACAAATCACAGGTATTGCAGCCTCCCTTGGCCTCAACATGCTCATACTGAAATGTGATACTAATACCCAGCTGGTAAAGCTTGTGGTGAGGACTCAATGAGATAAGAAGCTCAAGGTGACTGTAAGATGACTGGATGGCACCTGGCACTTGGTAAACACACAACACATGTCACCTGTTTCATCCCATTGTTGCTGGGAGCGTTAAGCCCCTGGGGAGCTGTCAAGGATATGCAGCACATCAAAAAAGAAAGATGAAATTCATAGAAGTCAGCACGCATCCACTAAGGGAAATCCCGTGCCTAACAAAGCATGTTTCCTCTGTATTGATAGAATTTTGTGTTAGGGTGATAACATAAATTTGATCTCTTTTGGTTTGAGCAGGCATTGCACAGAGTGTCTTATGAACAGAGAGAAAAATGCAGACTGGGCAAGGGTTAAGTGAGGTGAGTGAAACAAATGTTGAAGGGAAGGGTTGCCGATGATGATCACAGCTTACCCTGAAGGCAGACTCTAGGGATCAGATAAGGCCAGGCTGGGGCTGGTGGTGATTAGTATTAGTACCTCCACAGGACTGTCAAGATTCCCGTAGTAATCAGACCAGCACGATGGGCCAGAAATTTACACAATGAAACCAAGATGGGTGGAGGTACTGTGAGTCATTTTCAGTAAAATTTTTAAACTATTAGAGTTGGCCCTCATATCCACACGTTCTGCATCCTTGGATTCAAAAATATTCAGAAAGAAAACAATAAAAAGCAGTTATACACAGAAAAAGGTAATATGAACAAACAATCCCAATACAGAATAAAAACTATCTACCTAGCATTTGCATTGCATTAAGTTTCATGCGTAATCTAAGATGGTTTCAAGTATCCAGGAAGATGTGAACAGGTTGTATGCCAATACTGTGTCATTTTGTATCAGGGACTTCAGCATTTGCAGATTTTGGTATCCATGACAGATCTTGCAGCCAGTTCCCCGTGGAGGCTAAGAAACAATTGTACTTTAATTTCTGCCTTTTTTTTTCCTGGAAAACACACCTCGGATACATTCTGTTCAACGGCCGTCTGGGGAAGATTTCCTCTGCAGCCCCAAGTATCCTGTTGAGTGTTGACAGGTGGCGGCTGGTGGTGAAGGCCACATCACGTTTCCAATTGGGACATTCCGGCTATGGTTTTAGAACACCCGGGAAAGGGGGGACTCCACACTACAGACTGAAGAAAACCAACAGACATTGATTCTGGGATTTTAGGAATTCACATGAGGACGCAGTGTCAAGGAATCAGGGCTCTGTGCTCCCCCGAAGCCAGCAGGTTCGGTGGCCTAGGGTCAGTAGAGGGAGGTGTCCATGGTGGCAGCCAGGCCTCTTTGGGCATATATTGAGCCAGTGGACTTTTACAGTAAGCAGGTTAGGGACAGGCCCTGAAAGTCAGAGTGGAGGGTCAGAGTCAAAAATGAATGAATTAGGGCCGTGAGTCAAAGCCAGCCCAGGGGCAGGTGGTGGCATGGAGTGCTATTTCCCGAGAGCCGGAGGTCATCTGTGGGCCATTCCTTCATCCTTGAGCATATTGGTTCATTCCATCAGCGGTGCCTCCTTCACTCCTCCTGTGAAAACTGAACCCTGGGGACTCTGCCAAGGAGGCAGGTGGAGTCATCCTCTGGGAGTCTGGAGCCTGTGCTGAGTGTCACAGGACTGGGATGAAGCATGTGGTCTAACCAGGGGCTCTCAACCTTGGGGTACACAAAGTACCCACCTGCAGACCACGGTCTTGAACAGAAGACCTGTGCTGGGCACTTCCCGAGCTCTGACGGTGGGACAGGTTCAGGTGGGTGCATGCAGGAAGCTGCGCTGCCCGTGGTCTGGGACAGTGGAGTCGGCATGACCTGCAGGGGAGGGAAGTTGAGGCTGAGCAAGCACCCCTTGGTGATGGGGGGCGTGTGACATGGAAACACAGAGGCGGGGTCAACAAGGAGTTTCCCTACAAGTTGATTCCTCCCAGTTTTGTGGAGGCGAGGCAGAGCCTGCAGCTGTGGGCTTTATGGCTTCTCCCCATCTTTGTCCTTAGGTCTCCCTTCCATGTTTTCCAGGACTGGAAATGGCCCCCTGATGTCCAGAAGTAGAAGTGCTTTATGGAAGGTGGAACAGGAGCGGGAGGCAATGGGCTGTTGAGGGGTCAGTCTGCGATGCCCCTGATGCTGGCCAGGGGACCGTGAGGCCCCAGCAGTGCCCTTCAGTGTGGGCCGCTAGTTCTGCTCTCTATCTGCTGAGGCAAAGAATGCTGACGTGTGAGCAAGGTCCAAAGACGGTGTTAAACTAAAATTCAATAAAAGTAATAAACAGAAGCACTGCTCCAATGAGGATGAGCTCTGTGACCTTGCAATCTGCAATCAGCTTCACAAACCAGAGAGGAAGGTGAATCCAATGAGGACCAGGCTGGAGATGAACATCAAGGAACATGGATGCTTCAAGCGCAGCGTTGCTGTTAAATAATTCAAGGAACTACACTTTAAAAGAAATGAAATCTATTAAAAGCTGTATTATCATTTGACTAATAAATGCTATATAGGCACAACAAATAACCAAATAATTAAAGCAAATCCAATTTCTTAATGCAAACATCCTTTAAACAGTCCTTAATTGCTTTTTTTTTTTTTTTTTCTGTTGCTCAGACTGGAGTGCAGTGGCATGAACTTGGCTCAGTGCAACCTCCTGCCTCCTGGGTTCAAATGATTTTCATGCTTTAGCTTCCCAAGTAGCTGGGATTACAGGCCTATGCCACAATGCCCAGTTAATTTTCGTGTTTTTAGTAAAGACAGTATATCGCCATGTTGACCAGGCTGGTCTTGAACTCCTGACCTCAGGTGATCACCCGCTTCAGCCTCCCAAAGTGCTGGGATTACAGGTGTGAGCCACTGCGCCCGGCCCTTAATTTGCTTTTAAATATAAATATTAAGTAATACTGAACACTTCACATGCTCCTTTCACTAGCTCTGCTTTCCTGGCAAGTTTCAAGCCCAGTTTGAACTGTGATTGTGAACTTTTTCACCCAGGGCCATCACTGCCCACCTCACTGCTCCTAAGGGTGCTGTAGCAGCATTTTTCTTGGCTAGTGATTGATTTGATGTGGCATTGATTTGATGAAGCATTTTGTACTGTTATATTTTGGAAAGAAGTAAAGCTTTGCAAGTAAGGCTGGCCACAAAGCATCATAAAACATTTTCATTTGATTTATTCAATTTATTGTACACTTCTATTTTTTCTTCTTTTAATTGTACCATGTTATCTGCATATATTTAGAAATGGTTCCAGTGTTAGATATTGTATACTAGTTGTTTACTAAGGTTACCTGAAAAAAAGAAAAACCTGAGAATAAGTACAAATGTCTTTATTATTATTAATATTTAAATTCTGCATTTGTGCTTTGAAGACTCTCAGGAAGAATACTCAGGTTTTCTAAGACAACTCGGATTTGCACCTGCCTTCTAGGAAGGCAGTAAGGCTATGTTCACTTACGGAGGGTGAAGATGAGGCCCAATGCGAGCTGAGCGCCCAGCCCACGGCACATGAGAAGGGCTGGAGCTGGGCTACCTGGGATCCCGACTGCTCCCTACACCGACCAGGTTGTTCCATGGAAAAAATACCCTGGCTCAGCAGAACCACCCCCTGAACGGCACTCACAATGTGAACATCGCTTCGTGGACAAGCACATCCCATCCCAGTAGAGAAAAAATATGGGTGTGTGTGTGTATTTTGCTTACAAAATACCATACAAATCCAAAAAATATTTCTCAGATGTTGTTCTGACATAAACACACTTTTTGCCTAGAACGAACATTCCTGCATTTGCTTTATTAGAGAGTAATTCCTATTTAGTTCTACATCTTCATAATGTTGAAGGTTTTTTTTTTCTTTTAATATTCACAAAGGAAGACCTGGAACTCTTTTAAGATTTGGGAGCTGCATCTAATAGTGTTGCTGGAAACTTGGGAGGAAAAAGCTATCTAGTGGACAATTTTTTTTTTTTTTTTTTTTTTTTTTGAGACGGAGTCTCGCTCTGTTACCCAGGCTGGAGTGCAATGGTACTGTCTCAGCTCACTGCAACCTTTGTCTCCTGGGTTCAAGCAATTCTCGTGCCTCAGCCCCCCCAGTAGCTGGGATTACAGGCGTGTGCCACCACGCCTGGCTAATTTTTGTATTTTTAGTAGAGACGGGGTTTTGACATCTCGAACTCCTGGCCTCAAGCAATCCTCTCACCTCGGCCTCCCAAAGTGCTATTGGACAATTCTTTAAAATAGAAGGTCTTTCTCAAAATGCCAAAGTATTAACGACTTTTACATTGTGGGTATGTGAACAGTGGGAAGGCTTTTCTTATATAGTTACGCACAGTACGTCATTTCCGTCAGCAACGGGTCACGTATATGACACTGGTCCCACAAGATTTTAATACTGTATTTTCATTGTACCTTTTCTATGTTCAGGTGTGTTTAGAGACACAAATACTAACCATTGCATTACAATTACCTCCAGCCCTCAGTACAGTGACACGTACACGTTTGTAGCCCAGGAGCCATAGGCTCTGCCGTGCAGTGTAGGTGTGCAGCAGGAGACACTATCTGTGACAGGCTCTGCCGTGCAGCGTAGGTGTGCAGCAGGCGACTGCCAGGCAGTGCAGGTGTGTAGTGGGGGACACTATCTGCGACAGGGTCTGCCGTGCAGTGTAGGTGTGTAGCAGGTAATACTATCTAGGTTTGTATAATGACACTATATGATGTTTGTCAATGACAAAATCTCCCAACAATTCATTTCTCAGAACAGAATCCTGTTGTTAAGTGATGCGTGACTATGTAACATCCGAGGTTACCTAAAAGTGTAAGATGGAATCCTACAGCCTGCTAGTCATCCTGTAAATGGAATATTGGGCGAAATATTCTCCTATCCAATACACAACATCGTATATATTTCCTGAAGGAAAAGGCGTTGGTGTGAGGGCATTTCTAGAACACGAAGATTGAACGCAAGCCTTGTCTCTGTTCCCAAGCCTTTGACGGAGTCGAAATCAATCTGCCGACTGGAGTGGTCTTGCACAAAACCACAGACCGTGTATTAGCACAGTCCTCCAGTTCCAGTCCTTGCGGGAATGTTCTTGCTGAGAAGTCATTGTGCCATTCTGTTGCTGCAGCTGTGGTGGGCACAAGTGAAGGATGCGCTGGTAACAGGGCCTAAAATGAGCTGATGGCTCTTCCCCTGGGGACGACAGGGCAGGCCAGTGCCCTGTGAGGCGGGAAGAGGCTGGATCCCATGCACCCCTCCTAACTCTGTGCCCCTGCTGGGTGGTGTAACTTTTCGCCAACCACCCGGCCACCCCCATCTGGTACCTGCTCTCCACAAGTCTTTTTCTAAATCCCCCCACCCTTAATCAGGAGATGATTCCGCATCCCTGGCTGGCTACTGCCTTTTGTCTTGTTGCAGTTTTGAGTAACTGTGGTAGCTCTGCACAGATGGCTTCAGGCTAACTGCTTCTCCCGGGGAATCTGACATGGAGCCATCACAGGGAACCAAGGCCAGCGGGAAGAGCAGGGATCCGGGCTTCGGTCACTCAGGAACGCCCAAAGTGTCAGTGCCTCGGCTCAACACAGGGGCCAGGAAATAAGAGCTTCTCTGAGGAACCAGGAATACGGGCTGCCCCGAAGAGAGCTCGGGTCTGAAGCAAGAAGCCCTGGGAAATGTTCGCCATGACCACGGTGCTAATATCAGCCAGGCAAGGGAGGATGGAGGCAAGTCGGAGAGCTCCTGTGGGCAGGGCCCTTCCGTGATACAGCTGGAGGCTGCACACCTTAAAATTTGCAGATTTGGAAAGCATCGTGCCTGGGCTTGCAGGGTCTCTGACACGAAGAAGACCATCTCTGGGGGCTTTCAAGGTGAACTGTGCCCAGACGGGACACTCAGGAAGGCTACCCCTCCCTCCGGGGTGATCAGGAGGAGAAGGCAGTTGAAGGGGTGGAGTCTGCCAGGTGAGCAGCTTTGACAGGGAGCATTGGCTGTATATTGGCTGAGAAGGCTGTAGGCACAGGGGTAGGAGCCCCAGCTTGGGGGAGTTTTCTCCTGGGTGAGGCTTGCCTGAAGGGAGGAGCAAGAGCTATGGTTGCAAATCCACAGCCTGGCTGCTCACTTATTTTACATCAGTGGGACTGACTGGAGGTTCCATTCTGGGACTTGGTTTGTTGCTTGGCAATGGGCCTTGGGAGCGTGTTCTCTGCCGGGGGCGGTGCTGCCTGGTGCTGGTCGGTGGCTGTGTAGTATTCCACCGTAGCCCTGTGCAGTGGCTCTGGTGACCCTGCCTTTCTAGTCTTCCACCACGAAAACAAGCAATAGTGAACATTCTTGTGCACATGTCTTTGAGGACATGTGCATGTAGGATGGATATCTGAATGCCTATGCACAGATTTTTAAATGATGAGAGGTCACTAAAATCTAAGGAGCATACCATGCCAAGCATTTGAGTAGCTATGATGCAAACTTAGGGTATGCACAGCACAGTCCACTGGCTACTGAATACGTGTCAGCAAAATGGAAAGAACAGAGAAAAATGGGAAAAATTAGGAGCTCAGAATAGCCAAGACTGCAGGACCCTGGTTGAGAGAGGTGGAGGTGGACTCTGGAAGAGAGTAGGTAAGTAAGTTATTTCTTCCTGCAGGGGCAGAGCAGAAATGCCACCCAGTCCATAAGGTAGGATGCCCATGCTGGAGACTGCAGGGGGATATGTACGTTCTGGGAAGAGCAGAGCCCTTTCCTTAGGGCAAAGGCGTATATTAAGACTGCCCACTCCTACATGCCCTGTCTTGATATCAAGCTAAGGAAAAGTTAGGGCAAGGTGGCTTGACATGCCTTGGGCCAGTCGGTCTGGCTAGAAGTCAAGGCAGAATGAGAAGTCATCATTATGTAGATTAATTGGCTCTAAATTTTAACTGTAAAGTTATAATGATATTTCACCTTTTATTTTCAATGCACCCCCTTTCACAAAATCTTTCCTGATCCCCCAAGTTTAGGGTGGCAGTTTTTTCTTTCAACTCTCCCGAGCTCTGTTTTTTTCTGAAAGCCCTTGTGTGTAGCTGATGTCAGTGTGATGTCAGTGTGATGTCAGTGTGACATCAGTGTGTAGCTGATGTCAGTGTGATGTCAGTGTGATGTCAGTGTGACATCAGTGTGTAGCTGATGTCAGTGTGATGTCAGTGTGACATCAGTGTGTAGCTGATGTCAGTGTGATATCAGTGTGACGTCAGTGTGTAGCTGATGTCAGTGTGATGTCAGTGTGACGTCAGTGTGTAGCTGATGTCAGTGTGATGTCAGTGTGACGTCAGTGTGTAGCTGATGTCAGTGTGATGTCAGTGTGACATCAGTGTGTAGCTGATGTCCTCCTTCCAGATGGAAGAGGGCTGATTTTCTGCTGTTTTTATCACGGGCAGCAAATACTAGAATTTCTTATACTTAGTTATAAGAAAATAATAAATATTTATTACACTAAATCATAGAAAGAACGAGAATGCTATTTGGTCTGTTGAATGTTCTTGCTCATTGAGTTTTTATTTTTATTCCTCTTGTGTTTCACCTTAAGGTTCTACTAACTCAATTATTTTTGTAAATGAGAGGGTGGAAATAATACACAAAACCGAAAGGGTCTTCTGATCGTCAGAGAGATTGGAGACACATAAAAGTGAAAATACCATAGGGGATACTGAAGGAACACGGAAGTCATGCCTACTTACGAATGAGACAAATAATTGACTCTGTATGTGTTACAAAGGTATCTTTCCAGGTGTCTGTGATGAAACTTTTATTGAAAAATGTTCCTTCTATGGGTCTCTTTGCTTGGCACCCTCTGTCCTGTTCCACTTTATTGAAACCCACCTTGATGAATCCATGCTTGCTGTGGCTCCTGGGTGTGCACACGGGAGGTGTTTGGGGACTTAGACCCCAGCCATCCTCTTTCGCAGATCTTGACACATAAAAATTGCACCCTCAATGAAGACAAAAAGGAACAAAAATGGGAGAAGAGATGCAAAAGAAAAATTTGAGAGCTTTGTTGTTGAATTTGTTGACTCTGAGATGCACTTTTTTTTTTTTTTGAGACGGAGTCTCGCTCTGTCGCCCAGGCTGGAGTGCAGCGGCGTGATCTCGGCTCACTGCAAGCTCCGCCTCCCGGGTTCACTCCATTCTCCTGCCTCAGTCTCCCAAGTAGCTGGGACTACAGGCGTCCACCACCAGGCCCGGCTAATTTTCTGTATTTTTAGTAGAGACGAGGTTTCACTGGATTAGCCAGGATGGTCTCAATCTCCTGACCTTGTGATCCACCCGCCTCGGCCTCCCAAAGTGCTGGGATTGAGAAGCATTGTTTTACTGGTGAAATAGGAGAGATTCAGAGAACCTTTGAGCCACAAAGTTACTCCCTCTTGAATATTGACAAACCTGGAATTAATGCCTGCCCAGCGGCCTGAGTGACCTGGACAACAATTTACCTCTGCAAACTTTTGTTTCCTCACTTGAAAATAGGAAAAAAAGCTACCTCCATTCATGGAAGATTTAAATGACACAACACCTGGCTACCAAGGTGGGTGGTCTGTGCATGTCTCGCTAGGCTCACTGCGCCTCTGCCCCATCCTTGCTGCCTCCCGTCCTCCCCAGAATGTCCAGTGACTGAGAGTTCGCTGCTGTTTCTACAGAATAAATTCCATCAAATCTACTTCATAAGGACCCAACACATATTGTAGGTATTGACCACTATTCTAACATGTCCTGGAGAATATTTGGAGAATGTTCCTTTAATATCAAGACTTTTGTCTCCTTTACTGTGCAGAAGCTTTTTAATCAGATGCAGTCCCATTGATCTATCTTTGCTTTTATTGCCTGAGCTTTTGGGGTCATATTTAAGAAATCACTGCTCAGATCTATGTCCTGGGGCTTTTCTCCTGTTTTCTTTAAGTAGTTTTAAAGTTTCTGGTCTTATGGTTAGGTCATTTATCCATTTCAAGTTGATTCCTGCAAAAGGAGTGAACTAATTATTTATATTCTTCTGAATGTGAACATCCAATTTTCCCAACATCAGTTATTGATAATACTGTCCTTTCCCTTTTGTATGTTCTTGGCAACTTTGTTGCAAGTAAATTGACCATAAGCATGTGGGTTTATTTCTGGGCTCTCTGTCTTATTCTATTGAATGATGTGTCTGGTTTTACACCAGTACCATGCTGTTTTGATCACTGTTGCTTGGTAATACATTTTGAAGTTCAGTACATGATGTTTCTAAGTCTGTCCGTTTTACTCAGGATTGCTTTGGTTCTTTGAGGTCTTTGGTGGTCCTTTACAAATTTGATAGTTTTTTCTTTCTATTTTTGTGAAGAATATCGTTGGAATTTTGATAGGGATTGCATTGAATCTGTAGATTGCTTTGGGTAGTACAGACATCTTAATGCTATTAATTCTTCCAGTCCATGAACACAGAATATCTTTCCATATGTTTGTGTCATCTTAGATTCTTCCATCAGTGTTTTATAGTTTTCAGTGTATGGATCTTTCACTTCTTTGGTTAAATTTGCTATTAAGTATTTTATCTTTTGATGTAAATGGAATTGTTTTCTTGAATTTGTTTCAGATAGTTCATTGTTAGTGTATAGAAACACTACCAATTTTTGTGAGTTGATTTTGTATCCTAAAATTTTACTGAATTCCTGTATCTAGTTCTAACAGTTTTTTTGACAGAATCATTAGAATTTTTTATATATAAAATTATATCATTGGCAAACAGAGGGCAGAGATAACCCACAGATTGGGATAAAATATTTGTTAGTCCTATGTTGAATAAGGCACTAGTACCTAAAACATACAAGGAACTCAAACTAGCAGTCAAAAGGAAAACAATAACCCTGTTTAAACATGGGCAAATGACTTAAATAGACATTTCTCAAAAGAAGATGCATAATTGTCCAACAGGTATATGAAAAAATGCTCAACATCACTAACCATCAGGAAAATGTACATTAAAATCACAGTGATTCCCTTCACAGCTGTTGGAGTCGCTATTAGCCAAACGATGAACAATAACAAGTGTTGGTGAGAATGTGGAGAAAAGAGGAACTCTTATACACTGTTGTGGGACTATAAATTAGGGCAGTCATTTTGGAAAACAGTATGGAGCTGCCTCAAAAAACTAAAAATAGAACCACCAAGCAATCCAGAAATTCCACCTCTAGGTATTTATCCAAAGGAGTTGAAATCAGTGTGTTGAAGAGCAGTCTGCATTCTCATGTTCCCTGCAGTGTTACTCACAATAGCCAAGGTATGGACATAACTGAAGGTTCCATCAATGGACAAACAGATTAAAAAATGGGGTACATATATACAGTGAAATACTACGCAGCCTTTAAAAAGCAGGAAACTCTGTCATTCACAACAACATGCATTATCCCAGAGGAAATTATGCAAAGGGAAATAAGCCAGGCACAGAGAGACAGTTGTGATCTCACTTATATGCGGAATCTAAAAAAGTCAAACTGCTTGAAGTAAAGAGTAGAATGGTGGCTACCGAAGGCAGGAGGTTGGTGGGGTTGGGATGTGGGGGAGACAGGGGAAGGAGAGACATTGGCCCGAGGGTACGAAGTTTCAGTTAAATAGGAGGAATAAGCTCTGGTGGTCTATGGCACAGCATGGTGACTGTGGTTAATAATGTAGTGTGTATTCCAAAATAGCAAAAAGAGAAGATTTTAAATGTTCTCATCACAAAAAATGATAAATATTTGAGGTGATGGATATAATAGCTTTATGTGATCATATCATAATGTACACATGTATCAAAACGTCACATTGCACCCCAATAGTATAGAGAATTATTATTTGTCAATTAAAAGTAAAACTTAAAAAGACTATGATTTTCATACATAATTTTTTTAATGCAATTGGGAGACATTTAGTGCCTAGAACCAGAAATTATAAAAACTGATTACCATGTAAGCTGAAAGGGGTGGAAGGGAGGAAGGAAGGAAGGAAGGAGGGAAGGAAGGAAGGGAGGGAAGGAAGGAAGGAATGAAGGGAGGGAGGAGGGAAGGAAAGAGGGAAGGAAGGAAGGAGGGAAGGAATGAAGGGAGGCAGGAAGGAAGGAAGGATGGACTTTCAGCATCTACACATTGAAATATTGTAGTATTTTCCTTATTATGAATATTTTGAATTTTGGATCACTTTAAAAATGACACATAGCCATTTTCCACATTCCAGTTCAATGTAAACATTTATTGCCACTTTAAAAAGCTAAACATGTCGAAGTCCCGTTATTTTCAGTGCATTTGGTCTTGGGGATCGTAAACAGTCATCACTGAAGCCCCCTTAAATTTACTCTTTCACTGTTGCCTTAATTTCACGTTTCCTCCTTTCAAAATTATTTCATTTTGAAAATAATTTATTTTAGAAGCCCACGTGGAAATGACATGTGCTTTTCAGAAACTTTTGAGTCAAAGATATGATTGAGAGTGGGTTCTTATTTTTTAAATAAAATATGAATACGTCACCTCTAGCCTGAGCCACAGAATAAAAATTTCGGTTCACAAACACGGTGGAAAGTTAAAAGCATGGGAGCAGGTGGCTGTCAGGGAAGGCCCTCTTTCTATTTACAAGGCCACGATGAATTAGTGTCTGAGTGTAACACGAAGCTTAAATAAACTGAAGAATAAATCCCCCACTTACCACTCATCTCTGTCCTACAATCTGGCCAAACCATTCAGACGTGAGCATCCCACATGCAAGGAACAGATTGCACAGAGTCAATATTGGAATTTACTCCAGTTTTGGGAAAATGACTTTATGGCCTCATGGCAAAATGTCTTTGTTGACCATCAGAATAAAAATGTTAACTCACATAAACTGAAACGGAATATTTTTCTCTTGCTTTTGTAGAAGCATCTGCAACATGAAGAGAATGGTCACAGTATTCTGCGTGTAATGCAGTGTGAATGCAGATTCGAAGAGGAGCTATGCCATACAATTGGATTTTAACCCAATTTCTCTAGGATTGAACAGAATGAGAAAGGGTCATAAGGTTTTAAAGTTTTCCGTTTATTTTCACTTGTATGTGATCTTGATCAACTTGTCTATTAGCATTACTGAGGGAGTGAGAACTCTCTGAGCTCAACTTACTTCACTATAATTTTATGCATTTTTTGCTTGCCAGTTTATATGAAGTGTTGCTATACTAACTAATCCAAAATAGGTGACAATGAGTCCTGGCATCTAAAGCTTTTAACTTTGAATGCCTCTTACTATTTCAATTCACAGTGATACAAATATTACTGTTATGTACATGTGTTAAGCACTATTGTATATCCCTTTGAAGCCTATCCTGCTGCTTTCGTGAAAAATGAATGTGTATGTGTTTCTGTGTATACAGGCAAATATCATCAGAAGCACTTTCACTGTGATGGTAACCTTTCCATACACTTTCTAACTTGTCTGGATTTTCTTGAAGGTCGATTGGGTTTTCAACTGTGTTATCTGCTAGGTGTTTGATGGAGTGGTCCAGATAACAGGAGAGAGAGCAAAGGAAAAAGAATTTTTTGAAGATCAAAAGTGGCTGTTCATTTTGTTATCTGACCCTATCTGTTGTCATAGTAACAGGTTTCTTTTAACCTATGTCATGGGATGATTTGTCTCTATCTGCTCTGAATTCTCCTTTGACTGAAGAGCTGCTCCTCCAGCACCTAGCCATTTTCCAGGCTGTCTATGAAGCTCTGCAGAGGGGCCAGAGAACGGTTCCCAGGTCGGAAGGGATTTAAATTACATTTTCAATTTAAACCACTATCTTAATTTAGGAGGAGATAAAGCCAATGCGGTCGCTTTCTGCCTGGTGTTACAATGTGTGAGTAAATGTCATTTAGAAATGAAATGAATGAACGTGTTGACTCTTTAACTCTCAGGACAGGTTTCCTCCTGCACCGCACCAGTGATGGGAGGTAAAGTGACTACGTGGAAGGTGGCATGTGAAGCAAATTTTTAATGAAAGGAATAAAATAAAAACGGATCTAATTTCCTCTGTTGCTCTGGGAGGAGGCCACGGGGAGGTTAGAAGTTTCTCTTCACGCTGACGACTGCAAAACTCCAGTCCACTCACACCAGGGCGACAAGAAGTGACTGGAAACAGGTCCGTTTACGCTTAAACGAAGTTTTCAGAAAACTGAGTTTCAGAAGGTGAAATTTGTCCTGTGGGTCATTTTAAGTGACTTGATGCAACTACAACACTCCTTTGAGTTTTGCAGGTAAAACATCTTAGAAATGGACCTTCAGCGTTTGATTGAGTCCTAGACACTCCCTCCTCCAGCAGTGGCCTCCCCTACCCCCAACCAGGCCCACGTAGCACTTGGCCCTCGCCACTCCAGCCCCGACATGGGGTCAGGGGAAGTTCTGGAACCTACCTTACCCCATGCAGCAATGCAGGTGAGCAAAGCCCCCCCAGGCAGTGGGTTCCTGCTCAGTGTGCAGCCAGCTCTTCCCTCTATTCAATGGCAAAGGCAGAGGAAACTTTCTCCTGTCTCTCAGGAGGTTCTGGCTGTCACCTGTCACCAGACAGGCTTCACTTCCACTTACCCAGGACTTGCAGAATGAATAGGCTTTGTGATGCAGAACATGTGTCCTTATTTTCCTCTAGTTTTAAAAACCTGTGCGCATAACAAATGCCTTTATATGAATCTCCGAGAGAGAGCTCAGTAAACAAGGTGCTTCACTTAGGAGAGTGTCCAGTGGTGCCTTCTCACTTCCCGGGACCAGAAAAAGCCCCCCTTCTGTGGAAGACCCTCCCTGAAAAGGCCCAGTGTCTCCCCAAGGCGCCTGACGCAAGGAGACAGCCCCTACCCTAAAGCATCCTCGACTGCACAGAGACTCCTACAGAGGGAACTCTGAAGGTGGATGACGGAGTTGTACCGCTGCTCATTCCCATCAGACCTGCTCACTGATGCACGCTGTCCTGCGGAAACCTCTGTGTTTTCATCTGTAAAACGGAGATGATAGTAGCATCCACCTCACAGGACTGAGATATTTTTTCTAGAGTGCTTGCAAAGTTCCTGCACATGGTAAGCCCACAGTGACTGTGAGCGTCTAGGCGGTCCCTTCTCCCAGGGCTGAGGGCTGCGGCTGTCCGAGATGTCGTCTTCACCACTTCTCTTTCCAGGACCTGTGACACGGCATTTGCCTGCACCACTGGAGACCAAACGCATGCCTTAGAACACTTAGAGTCGACTTCCTTAGACAAACTCACCAACAGTGACAGAGGACAGAGGAATAATTACCTGCAAAAAGTTCAAAACTGTAACTGGACTGGTGAGAGGTTTGTCCATGAGGCATCAGTGTGCTAGCCTAACAATTCTCTGCCTCTGGCAACCATATTTTTTGCCTATCCTATAAAATGTCTGATCTGATGAGCAAACATCAGTGGTACTTTGCTGTCAGAACTTTCTCTCCAACCATCTCACCCAAGCATCACACAGAGGGCATGGGGAGGTGAGCACACATAGGACAGCTCTGTACAGCTGCAACATGTGCCTGCATCCCAGGCTCCCAGGACTCTGCATGTTACCCACCACAGCCCATGGGACCCTCACTCAGTGCAGACACGACCAGCCCCTGCCTGCCACGCACTGCCTGAGTGTGCAGCAGGTGGGAGGAAGGAGGGATAGGTGGCTGAGGCCTGAGGAGGCCCGCGGGAAGAGAAGCCCAAACTCAGGGGCTGCAGGTGCAGACGTGGCAAGGGGAGGCACCCCTAAAATTAATTGCCAGCAATCACTGTAATGAAGGACCGAGAAAAGAAAGGTTGAATTGGGAGTTTTATGGGCAGAGCAATGTTTAATATCTTTTAATAATAAAATTGTTGAAGGAAACATTTTAATAATCTATAAAGACTGTTACTTAAAATGTGTTTGTGTGTGTTTCCTCCTCTACTACGATCTGAAATGAAGAGCTGGACAATGCTAGAGAACGAACAGGGTGCATTTGGATCACTGAAATATTTGCAGTCATAAACTTCTGACACAACTACAAATTATTTAATTTCTACTCTTAAATCCTTAATGTAAATATGGGAACTTCCAATATAGAGCTACAAGGAGTTATAAAGTACAATATATTCAATTTATTCTCCCAGAATCTTCAATATTAACTTCAAATGTAGTTAGTCTGATACATTGTAAAACCTAATTTTCAAAGGGAAATTTTAGGAGAGAATAAATTCTGTTCTCTAAAGATCTATTCAAATTTTGTATTTAGACCAGTTGGTTAAAAAAAAAAAAAAAATTCTAGACCTTCCGAATTTGTGTTCTTAAAAAATTATCACATGCTAGTTTGTTAAAAAATGAAGTTAATTTAAAAAAACTTAATTAGCATTTTGGCTCCTACATACACATTTTAGCAACTCTTTATTGCCTGAGACATAGTTAAACTAAAACAAGCAGCGTGTGTTTTTTAAAATTTTATTTTGCAAATCCATAGTTCCCCTGGGCTTAATATAGAAAATGCAGGTGCGTTGGGTAATGCGAACTGCTTCACCCTATCAGAGGTCAGCTTGGGCATCAAGGAAACTCCTAGAGAAAACAGAAACGGGGTTTTATTAATTTCCAAGGGTGAAAGGAGTGGGCTGCTTACAAAGGTGATGTTTTAGGGTTCCGGAAGCAGAAATCCTTCCTGAAGCAGGTTATTCAGAGGGGGTAACCCATCACAGAGAACCCCTGGCTCCCTACCGGGGGATCAGTCCCTGTGCTCACGGCGGAAGCTGCTGTGCTGGGGAGGTATCTTTTTAGGGACCTCGATGTCCATCCCTGCTCTTCCCCACGGGTGCCACATGGATGCAACGCTACTCCCGACATTGGGAGCTGGCTGTGTCCTGTCTTATGTGGTAGCTGAGCTAAGGGATTCCCAAATGTGTTACGTTTCTCATGAATGCTGAACACATTTAATTTAAGCAATCTTTATTTTCCTCTGAGATTAGAGCTTCTGCAGTGTGTTATCAAACCCATAATTTTCCCACTTGCTTCACTCCTCAAAGCTACTTAAATTTAAATACTAATAGCAAACCAAAAAGGTTTTATGTTAAAACTAACAATTGAGTGTCACATTGAATTATTATGTTTTTTTCTAAAACATTAGGAGAGTCTTAATTGAATGAGATTACAATTAATACCTCTGGAAAAATATCTCATGTTAGTTACATTTAAAAAGAAAAGCATACAAACTCCAACTCTGTAAGATTTTTTGGAGAATATGTTCTCTTTGGGTTTTTAAAAATTGTATTTAAGAACTTTGCTATTACTTCAAGAATGCATCCTTTACAATCAGCAGACAATTATTGTACAATGTATGAGATACTGGATAGAAATTATATAATTAAACTATATATCTATACATATATACACAATATATAATTTTATTCTATGCTTGACTTTAGGCACATATTAAAAATGAGTAAAA
>NW_012109696.1:4831563-4841963 GCF_000951045.1 Mandrillus leucophaeus | reverse complement strand
AATATAGAAAATGCAGGTGCGTTGGGTAATGCGAACTGCTTCACCCTATCAGAGGTCAGCTTGGGCATCAAGGAAACTCCTAGAGAAAACAGAAATGGGGTTTTATTAATTTCCAAGGGTGAAAGGAGTGGGCTGCTTACAAAGGTGATGTTTTAAGGTTCCGGAAGCAGAAATCCTTCCTGAAGCAGGTTATTCCGAGGGGGTAACCCATCACAGAGAACCCCTGGCTCCCCACTGGGGGATCAGCCCTGTGCTCATGGCAGAAGCTGCTGTGCTGGGGAGGTATCTTTTTGGGGACCTCGATGTCCATCCCGGCTCCTCCCCACGGGTGCCACATGGATGCAGTGCTACTCCCGACATTGGGAGCTGGCTGTGTCCTGTCTTATGTGGTAGCTGAGCTAAGGGATTCCCAAATGTGTTACGTTTCTCATGAATGCCGAACACATTTAATTTAAGCAATCTTTATTTTCCTCTGAGATTAGAGCTTCTGCAGTGTGTTATCAAACCCATAATTTTCCCACTTGCTTCACTCCTCAAAGTTACTTAAATTTAAATACTAATAGCAAACCAAAAAGGTTTTATGTTAAAACTAACAATTGAGTGTCACATTGAATTATTATGTTTTTTTCTAAAACATAAGGAGAGTCTTAATTGAATGAGATTACAATTAATAACTCTGGAAAAATATCTCATGTTAGTTACATTTAAAAAGAAAAGCATACAAACTCCAACTCTGTAAGATTTTTTGGAGAATCTGTTTTCTTTGGGTTCTTAAAAATTGTTTTTAAGAACTTTGCTATTACTTCAAGAATGCATCCTTTACAATCAGCAGACAATTATTGTACAATGTATGAGATACTGGATAGAAATTATATAACTAAACTATATATCTATACATATATACACAATATATAATTTTATTCTATGCTTGACTTTAGGCACATATTAAAAATGAGTAAAAGGGCGAAGAAAAAAATTCAAATTAATTTATGGAAAAGGTAGAAAATAAAACCTAGTTATTTTCCTGGATTTCCTATAGATTCTCATGTCGGTGGAAAGAAGGCTTTCCGGGCTTATGATGAGGCTGTTGCTATTTTACATTGATTGAATGAATAGAAACATTATAAATAAACAATATCTGATAAATGTATCAAAGGAGTGAGCAGATACCAACAGAAATGAACTTTATTTCACAGGATTGCCTATCATTCCCAGGTTGTTTTTAATTCTAAAAATCCATTTAAAGAAGAGTCTGTTTGAACATTGCTATGTATCTGGTTCCTTTTGCATTGAGACTTTTCCCCCTACAGAAAGCATTTTAAAGTCCTCTTCAAAGCTCCTTCGCCAGAGTCTTCCCGGAGGAGTAGGCAGGGAAAGGCCTGGGCCTCAGATCTGCAGACTGGGCGCTCCGGGCAGGTCAGACCCCGGGAGAGGACTTTGTCATATGGAAATGTTTAACGGTCCAGCTCACAGCCTGTGGAGGCTGCCTTTTATCTTTGCAGGGTTTGAACATGATCCTTTCAAAGCCAGATAACCCAGGAAAGGCCTCACAGGGACTCCTGGCTGCCCCCTCCCGATCCCCCTCATCCTCGTCCCCGAGGGGTCAGTTATTAGAATTCGATCAGGAGGCTTTCCTGTAGTTTTCTATTTGGGTTTCAGTCTTTGTGTGCCTGCAAAGTAATATGCGATCATTGCTTTCCTTTGAATGAGCAGAAGAAGTTTTAAGATAGAAAAAAGTTAGCTTGTAAGTGCACAGTTGTGCATCTTTTGGGCATATTGAAAACTGGGCCACTGAAATTGTACTAAAGACTCAGCCTTGTTAGCTCCATGAGATGACTCCTTGCCTCTAATACCCAAACCTGGCTTCCTAGCCAACTTGAGAAAGATGTGTTCCCCACTAACGTCCCTCTAAAAGGGGTGCCTGTTCTCACCATTTCTATACAACCTTCTTTTGGAGGCTCTAGACAGGAAAGTTGGGCAAGACATAGAAATAATGGACATCCTCATTAGAAACGAAGAAGTGAAACTCTCTCTATTTGCAGACACGTGATTATGTATGTAGCCAATTCTAAGAAATTCAGAAAAAAAAAAAGCCCACCACCACCACCCCAAAAAAACAAAGAAACAAAAAACCCAGCAACCGTTGTTATAGTAAATGAATTCAGCAAATTGCAAAATACAAAATTTTTTATTTTTTTATTTTTTTTAGACGGAGTCTCGCTCTGTCACCCAGGCTGGAGTGCAGTGGCACGATCTCAGCTCACAGCAAGCTCCGCCTCCCAGGTTCACGCCATTCTCCTGCCTCAGCCTCCCGAGTAGTTGGGACTACAGGCGCCCGCCACCACACCCGGCTAGTTTCTTGTATTTTTAGTAGAGACGGGATTTCACCATGCTAGCCAGGATGGTCTCAATCTCCTGACCTCATGATCCGCCCGCCTTGGCCTCCCGAGGAGCTGGGATTACAGGCGTGAGCCACCATGCCTGGCCCAATACAATTCTAATACACAAAAATCAATGGTATTTCTATAGCTTTTCATTGAAAAATCCAAAAATAAAGAAAATAATTCTGTTTAAAACAGCAACAAAAAATCAAATAATAAGGAATAAACAACAGATAAAATGTAAAATTTTCACTTTGAAAACTATAACGCATTGCTGAAATAAATTCAAGATCTAAGTAAATGTAAAAACATTCAATGTTCATGGATTGAAAGGCTTAATACTGTTAAAATGATAATACTGCCAAAACGAACCTGCAGATTCAATGTAAGCCCTGTCAGTATCCCAGATGACTTCTTTTGTAGAAAATGACAAGTTGACCCTAAAATTCATATGGCATTCATAAAAGACCCAAAATAACCAAAACAACTTTGGAAAGGGAAAACAAATAGATAACTATATTTTCTGATGTTAAAACTTACTATAAAGCAATTTAGCAAGACAGGGTGGTAGTGGCCTAACATAGAGCTCTAAAGCGACGGCATAGAATTGAAATTTCAGAAGAAAACCTCTGTGCCAACTTACTTTGGAAAAGGGTGCCAGGGCAATTGAATGGAGAATAAATATTTTCTTTCAACAAAGGGTGCTGGGACAGCTGGATAGCTATGTGCAAATGAATGAAGTTGGACACCTACCTTACATCATTTACAAAATTAACTCAAAATGGATCAATGATCTAAAGGGGAATTGATACAAGAAAACTTTTAGGAGAAAACAGAGGCAAATCTTCATGACCTTGAATTTGGCAATCCATTGTTTTATATGACACCCAAAGCATAAGCAGTTAGAATAAAAGAAAATAGATGCATTGACCCTCATCAAAATCTAAAACTTCTGTGCTTCAAAACACACTATTAAGAAAGTAAAAAGACAACCAACACGATGAGAGAAAGTGTTTGCAAATCATATATGCGACAAGGGACTCATATTTAGAGCATGTAAGGGACTCTTTGTGTTAGTTCATTTTGTGTTGCTGTAAAGGAATACCTGAGACTGGCCGAATTATAAAGAAAGGCGTTCGTTTGGCTGACAGCTCTGCAGGCTGTACAGGCATGGCACACACATCTGCTCGGATTCTGGTGAAGAAGCTGTTACTCTCGGGAAAAAACGAAGGCAAAGCAGATGTGTCATATGGCGAAGGGAGCAAGAGAGATGCCAGGTCTTTTAGACAACCATGTCTCATGTGAACTAGTAGGGAAACCTCATTCATTACCATGGAGAGGACACCAAGTCATTCTTGAAGGCTCTACCCCCAAGACCAAAATCCCTCCGACTAGGCCCGCCTCCAACATTGGGGACCACATTTCAACGTGAGATTTGGAGAGGACATACACTCAAACCATATCACTCTCATACTCAATAACATAAAGGCAAATGATTCAATGAAAAATGGGCAAAGCATCTACATAGACATTTCTCCAAGAAATAAACACAGATTGCCAATAGGCACAAGAAAAGACACCGGATATCATCAGGGAGATGCAAACAAAACCACAAGGAGATGTCACTTCACGGCCACTAAGCTGGCTAGGATCAAAAGGTCAAATAATGGCCTGTTGGTGAGGATGTGCAGGAACACCAATGCCCATGCGCTGCTTCTGAGGGTGTAAAATGATGCAGCTGCTTTGAAAAACAGCCTGGTGGTTCCCTAAATGCCTAAACATAGACTTACCAACAATTCCACCCATAAATATATACCTAAGGGAAATAAAAGCATTGTTCATGCAAACATTTGTACACAAATGTTTCTAGTGATAACATTATTAGCAATAAACAAAAGGTAGACAACTTGAATCCCCACCAACTGATAAATGAATAAAGAAAATGTGATATATTTGTACGACAGAGTATTACTCAGCCACAGAAAGGAATGAAGCACAGGCACACACTACAAGATGGTTGGATCTGGCTGGGCGCAGTGGCTCACGCCTGTAACCCCAGCACTTTCAGAGGCCCTGGAGGGCAGATCGCCTGAGATCAGGAGTTTGAGACCAGCCTGACCAACAGGGTGAAACCCCATCTCTACTACAAATACAAAAATTAGCTGGTGTGGTGGTGAGTGCCTCTAATCCTAGCTACTCTGG
This sequence comes from Mandrillus leucophaeus, assembly GCF_000951045.1. Classification (NCBI taxonomy): domain Eukaryota; kingdom Metazoa; phylum Chordata; class Mammalia; order Primates; family Cercopithecidae; genus Mandrillus; species Mandrillus leucophaeus. The sequence goes on along the minus strand of NW_012109696.1, from coordinate 4,837,380 downwards.
AGGCTGAGACAGGAGAATCGCTTCAACCTGGGAGGCAGAGACTGCAGTGAGCCAGGATCTCACCACTGCACTCCAACCTGGGTGACAGAGAGAGAGTCCATCTCAAGAAAAAGGAAAAAAAAGGATGGTTGGATCTTGAAAACATTATGCCTGGTGAAGAGGACCAGACACAAAGATTATCTATGATTCCATTTATATGAAGTGTCCAGAGCAGGTGCATCTACAGCGGCAGAAAGTGGTCAGTAGTTGCTCAGGGGTGTGGGAGAGATTGAAGATTTGTGGTTAAAGGGTTTGTGTCTTATTTTTGAGGTGATCAACCAGTTCTAATATTGACTATGGTTTTGTGTATCTGAAAATGTACTAGAACTATCGAATTGTATACTTCCAATTAATGGATTGTGTGATATGTGAATTGTATTTCAATAAAGTTGTATCTTTAGAAGTCCCATGTAAACATCTGCCCCCGTGCGTACAAAGGATGCTCTCTCCATCACTGTAGGAAGCCTGCATTTCCACTTCTCAAGTGCTGTCCCCATAATGGGAAATGCACACTGCACGACTGCTGGAAGGCTGCTCTTCCGGTCCAGGATAAGCATCACTACTGCAGTGAATCCAAAGGAACCCTCATAGGTCATGAGGGCTGGTCCTTTTTTTTTTTTTTTTTTGACAGAGTCTCACTCTATCACCCAGGCTGGAGTGCAGTGGCACAATCTCAGCTCACTGCAAGCTCCACCTCCCAGGTTCAAGCGATTTTCCTGCCTCAGTCTCCCAAGTAGCTGGATTACAGGTGCATGCCACCAAGCCCAGCTAATTTTTGTATTTTTAGTAGAGATGAGGTTTCATCATATTGGCCAGGCTGGTCTCAAATTCCTGCCGTTATGATCCGCCTGCGTCAACCTCCCAAAATGCTAGGATTACAGGTGTCAGTTGGTCCTCTTTTGTCCCAACGTCATGATCTTCCTAAGCAATGGCCTGGTTCCATGTAGACTTAGGAGTGTGACGAGAATCTTCTGTTTTCCTATGGGAAGCCCTGTGACTTGGCCCCTGCATTGCATTCCATAAGGGGTCTGCTTCCAGGACACTTAGCAAGGCCACATCTTCAAGAAATGACATGAAGAGGGGTTGAGATAGCCCCACAGTGCTTTGGAAGAGCATCTCTACAGCCGATGGTCCTGATGATGTGCTCGGTGGTGGAGGGGAAACCAGGGTGTGAGCCTTGAGAGATGACTGCTCTCATTCCCGGCCTCGTTCATGATGTCATCATCTCTTCACTTACATAAAGAGAGCAGATCTTTCTTATCCCACCAGAAAACCAAGATTTTGGCTGTCCTGTCAAACCTTCAGAAAGAAAAACGAGCCCTCAGACCCAACCACCGTGACCCACTGCAGATCAGGAACTTCAGGTCTGTAGAACAAACACTGTTGATCCGTTGGGCTATTCGCCACTTCTCCTAGGTCTTTTTTATTTCCTGAACTACGCAACATGATTTCCTGCCATTTATTTAAAGAGGCCAGGACCTGAGTGGATGTAACATCATGTTGGAGAAACCCCAGCCCCCATGGGGATACAGTTCTGTGCCTCTGAGCTTTTCTTCACGCATGGCCTTTCTCGAGAGAAGCTCATTCAGGAACTTGACGAGTTTTACTGGAAATCTGGTTCTGATTTTTCCTCCCCCAACTTTACAATTATAAAGAATGTAGGCTATGCAATAAAAATTATAATGACCTATTAAAATAGACCCTTTGTGGCTAATAAAAATGAAACCTCTCAGCCTGACATGGAGACAAAAAGATTACAACTGTCCACCCAAAAACTTCAAGAGTTTTTGAGAAAGAGAAAAGACACAAAACAATAGAAGTAGTATTTTGGGGTTGCGTTAAGCTGCTCACAATGTAGGTGGCTTTGTTCCATTTAGACACCAAAGTCTCTTCCTGGTGTCTGGGCTGGATTCTGACAGTCACAGCCGTCTTACCATGGGGGTGCCTGGCCACAGTGGATGTGCCACTCAGCTCCAGGAAAGCCCCTCAGTGGCTTTCTATCAAGGGCAATGTTATTTGCACAAATACAACGGTGATCAGTCCACCACAAGAGAGCTCTCTCCTCCCCAGATGTGTGTTGCTGCTTCTCTGGATGGCAGGCCAGCTGCCTCCACCTGTCCCGGCGCTGCCCTTCCCATCTATCACAATGAATGCTTGTGGATGCAAGGTGGAAGATTGTGTGGGGAAAGTCAAGGGGCTTTTCAAAGTGAAAGGTCAGGAAATGTTCTTCTTGGCCAGTGAGAGTACTCCTCGCCTTGGTTTTATATCAGGTGGTGCTGGGAGCACCGGGCTTGCTAGCCCACACCTTAAAACATGCGTCACCTGGAAAAGAAGAAAAGCAGTGCAAGGTGGAAAGGGAAATGAATTTTTGCACACTCCTCTTTGGCTCCAGGCACTCTGTAGATCCTACCAGTCTTAGTTTCTTATAACGATCCTCTGGGATCGATCGTGTTATTATTGTGATTTAAAAAAATGGACAACCTGAAGCTAAAGATGATTAAGGAACTTGTCAATGATCACAACAAATGTTGGTAAAATGAGACCAACAGACACCTTGCCATTACCACTTTGTGGTCACCTCGCAGTTCTCTGCAGTGGCCGGAAGCTCTTGCAAGGTGCCTGTCAGTTCCTTTTGGTGAGCCTAAGGGTCTGTGCCAGGAGGTAGGGGCTCCTGGCCTGTGTCTCCCACTCTTCATCATTCCCACTTCTCTGCCAAATTGTACAACGCAAGAAGCTGGCTTGATCTAAAATTTAGGATAACTCACGTTTACAATGCCGCTGTGGTAGTTGATCTGTTAGTGGCAGCTCTTGGGAGAGTCAACTCTGGCATAGCCTATAGACACCTGAGCGCCTGTCGAGCTGATTTTGCCGCGAGTAAAAGGTGTTTATCTAACACATCCCACTTGGCAGTGCAGGCTGACTTCCTCAGATGGTGTCTGACTACTTCCAGCGGGTTTCCTGAGGAGCCTTTCTCTGTTACATGAGGCATGGAACACCTGCCCTTGGGGATGGCCTAGGCAAGCGCCAGGACACCCTCAAGTTGGCTTGTCTGAATGAGCACTTATTTAAGCACTTACTTTTACCAAAGTTTATGTCATTGGGCGCAATTTTCAACCATCTGGTAAGATACAAAGCCTCTTGAATTTTCCTCTCTGATTCTGGTATTTCACTCCCCATGAAGTCATGTGTGTATGTGTCAGAGAGTTAGAGATGGGGCAGGCTGTTGGTGAAATATAGGAGACCCTAGCCAAAGGGGACTCTCCCAGGCATCTGATGTCATTAACCCCATCTGTGTCACTAAGGTGGCAGATGAACACACGCGTGTCTCACCTATTGAATCATTACATTTAGAACACATGTTCCTTTGTTGGTTAAATACTTGAGATAAGTACCAGTTCAATGCCTTACATTTTTCTACTACATAAGGCAGGCTGACTTTTTAAAAAAGTCAACATTTATGGAGCTCCTCCTGTGTACAGAACCTGTTGTCAGTGTTTTCTAAGGTTATTGCATTGGAGTCACACAACAACCTTGTAAAACTTATACTGCTGTGTTTCCAAGGAGGTAACTGGGATGCAGCAGTGGCTGACCATTGGCCTGACTTGCACAGCTGGTAGGCGGTGGACCTCAGGATTCTGCTCTGAACTGCTTGCTTCAGGGCTCATGCGCCTTCTCCATTGTGCTCCCCCATGGAGATGCCGCAAATCCAAATGAAAGGGTTGTGTTTGCTCAGCCTGACCGTATGCCATGAGCAAGCATTGGCTATTTCCCATTGGTAGATGAAAGTGGGACACTCAGGAGCATAGTGATATCCCCTGTCAAAGGTAAAGAAAGGGGTTCAGGAAAACATCTGGCGAATTGCCCAGGGATCTGCACCAGAGCTTCATTCCCCTCCCCTGTCTGTTGGCTTCATGCATCTCAGCTACTCTCTTGCAATGAAAGAGTATGTGGGAAAAGGCCTCATGTATCTCTTTTCAAAGATTAGTGCTTAACAAACATTTGTGAAAACATAAATTAACAGGCATTATCTTTTTAAAAAACAATTTGATTGAGGTAAAGTTTACATACCATAAAATTCACCTGTTTTAACTGTATAATTTGATGACGTTTAGTAACTTTACAGAGTTGTTCAACCATCATCAAAGTCTAAGTTTAGGATGTTTTAGGATGTTTCCTTCACCCCAAAAAGAAATCAGGTGTTTACTTTTAGCGACTCTTCATTCTCACCCCCAGCCCCTGGCAACCACAAACCTTCTTTCTGAGCACTCCACACAAATGGGATGAAAACATGTTTGTGTGACATTTTTGGCTGACTTCTTCCACTTAGCACAATATTTTCAGACTTACCCGTGTTGCAGGTTGACGTTCACTCCTTCTTATTGCTGAATACTACTCCTGTGTGTGGATATACCACATTTGTTATCCATTTCTCAGGTGAAAAACATGTGGAGTGTTGCCACCTTTGCATGTTAGGAAGAACCCTCCGTGGACGTTCACACACAAGTCTTCGTGTTGACATATGTTTTGTTTTACCTTGGGTAGATTCCTAGTAGTGAGGATCTCCTTAACATGCGTATAGTATTCAAACTTAAGAAAGTCTAAATGCTCCTTTTATCAATGTTTAAATAAAGCATTCTTTTTTTCAGAGATTAAGCACATGCATGGATACTCTTTTCTAAATATGGCTGGGTTAATGAACTTAATTTTGAAAACAGATGAAGATTCTGCAAACTCCCCATGTATGTCAGTTACATATCTTCTTTCGTCTTTAGGACATTTGGAGAGTGTAGACTAAGCCTGAGATCTGTGTGAAGGATACAGATGATGAATATTCCTTGCAGGAGAGAGCAGAAAGAAAGTTTTATTCCTCGATTAATAGGATTGACAAAACCAATTGTTGTTGAGTGAGAGGAAATCCTCCTGTCACCAAATGTCCCATTATTTCTCCAGCTAGAACAGTGATTGTCACATGCACCCGTCAGGGTCACGGAGGTGAAACACCTGAGACTGGATCTAAGTGGAGGAAAATGCCCGGAAATCCACTGGCCCTGTTCTTTTGGGTGACTGCAGAAGGAACTAAAATGTGACACTTACCAAACCTGTGTGTTAAAACTCTTACAATTACAATGGAAAAATTATATCTGAGGTGCTCACTTTCCACATGTAAAATTTGAGTAGGTAGATGAGAAATAAGATTTGGGTCAGCTAGATCATACACATGAGTGGACATTTCTGGGCTATTAACTTTTCTCTGCAGGAATAGTTCAAAAATTAGCCTGCACACACCATTGGCACCAACTTCATAAATCTGTAATGTGTATTTCCTCATCTTTCAGAATACAAATAACCACAAGGAATGCTGATATTAAAATGTTATTTGATGAATTCTACAAAGCCACCTGGTAATTTCTGGGGATGTTACCCGTTGGACATCACTTCCAGATTTATTTGACCAGCGCTGTGGGAAAGAGCCTTTTTCTCTCCCCTAGCATATACCAACCTCCAGGCTCCTAGGGGAAAATTAAAACAAAAAAAGTTATTGTCCAATAAAGCCCCTCAATGAGCATTTGAATCCAACTGCCAGGCTGTTGTTTTAGAACTTTACCCTGGAAATTCTAGTCATTAATATGCAAGTTAAAATATTTGAAAGCAAGAGACAAGATCAACGTAATTTTCAGAAAATGGTTCTTCACCTAGAAAACTCAAGAAAGGCAATAAAAACCATTTACACCGTAAGACAGTTTAGCAGAATATCTAGTTACAGAACAATGAAGTGAA
>NW_012109696.1:4829215-4831513 GCF_000951045.1 Mandrillus leucophaeus | reverse complement strand
TAGTTCAAAAATTAGCCTGCACACACCATTGGCACCAACTTCATAAATCTGTAATGTGTATTTCCTCATCTTTCAGAATACAAATAACCACAAGGTATGCTGATATTAAAATTTATTTGATGAATTCTACAAAGCCACCTGGTAATTTCTGGGGATGTTACCCGTTGGACATCACTTCCAGATTTATTTGGCCAGCACTGTGAGAAAGAGCCTTTTTCTCTCCCCTAGCATATACCAACCTCTAGGCTCCTAGGGGCAAATTAAAACAAAAAAAAATTATTGTCCAATAAAGCCCTTCAATGAGCATTTGAATCCAACTGCCAGGCTGTTGTTTTAAAACTTTACCCTGGAAATTCTACTCATTAATACGCAAGTTAAAAAATTTGAAGGCAAGAGACAAGATCAACGTAATTTTCAGAAAACGGTTCTTCACCTAGAAAACTCAAGAAAGGCAATAAAAACCATTTACACCGTAAGACAGTTTAGCAGAATATCTAGTTACAGAACAATGAAGTGAATGAGTTCATTTGATTCAGTGATTACATTTGAACAATAACCTGGGCCTATGCTAACCACGAACAGGATAGAAAGTACCATGGAAACAAACTTCATTTTCTGTAATGACAAAACCTTAAAAACTGGTAAGAAACACTATGTAATAAAAGTATACAGGAAGTTGAAGATAAAATTATATAACAAGAAAGAAGTCTAGTAAAGAGAAAAATGCAAGATTCCTGCGCAAAATTTAGTATTATAACCGACCCTCCCTGAATTCACTTACAAACAGTATATGATTCCAGTCAGAATGCTTGGGTTTATCTAAAAGGCTAAATGAATATTACAGTCCACATATTTTAAAAGAAGACTAAGAGATTATCAACTTGCGGATATTACATCACAGAGTAAGGCTTCAATCATTGTAGAGAACTGAAGAGACAAAAACAGAGACAAAAACATCTAGAAATTCCAGAAGCAGTCTGAATTCTGAAGAAGTGGTTAGTAGCTGTTGTGCAAAGCATTTCAAATGATCCAGAAAAGGATCAAGTGTTCAATAAACAGTACTGAGAAAAAAATAAAATAAGATCCCCATTGCTCACCTTAAGCTAAAGCAAGTTCCCAAGGGGTTGGCATGAAACATAAAAAGGGAAATTGGGAGAGCGTTCACCTAAAGGTGCGGTGGGTTTCATCTTCCTAAGAATAACATCAGAGAGAGAAACCACAAAAGACTAATAGAGCAGATTAAAGAAAACTAACAGAAAATGATCCTCCAGCATTTGTAGTAGTCAATAAGAACTACTGGAGGGAGAGAGAAAGCGGGATGGAGATGGATTAGGAGCCATTGACTCACATGATTATGGAGGTTGTGGAGTCCCATGACCTGCCTCTGCAAGCTGGAGGCCCTGGGAAGCTGGGGGTGTAATTCAGTTCAAATCCAAAGACCTGTGAGCAAGGGGGCTCATGGTATGAGTCCCAGTTCAAGGGCCAGAGAAGATGACGTGAGATGAGCTGTCTCTGCTCAGAAGTAAGACAGAAAAAAGGGGCAAAATCCCTCTTCCTCTGCCTTTTGCTCCACTCAGGCCCTCAGTGGGTAGGATGAGGCCACCAACATTGGGAGGGTACCTGCTTCACGGAGTCCAGGGACTCCAAGGCTGACTCCAAAGTCAGTCAAAGTCTGGGGACATGTTAAAATTAAAGGTCACTGCATTTGAATCAAAAGCACCATAATCAAACGAAAAGGCAAAGAGAAAAACTGGGGACAACTCGTAGAGCTGTCCTAGGCTGTCCAGGGGCTTCTACTGTGCATGTGGAATAATGAGAAACTCTGCAATAAGGGGGAAATCAGAATAAGACATAGAAATGACATTAATAGCCTTTTGTAGAAGATGAAGAAACACATAAGCATTAAAACTATTTGGTTTCATTGGAAATAAAAAGTTCCTGAAAATTTAGATTAAAAAGCTTGAGTTTTTTTTTTAATTTTTGAGATTAAACATTTTATAATTGGCTAAGATTCAAAAAAATACTAATGCTCAGTGCTGGTGATGCTGTAGGGGAGGAGAGAGAGGCAGAACCTGCTGGGATGACCTTGAGTCAGCAGCACCTTTCTGGAAGACATACGTGTGTGTGTCATACATAAAACCACACTTTGTTATATGTATATACTACATATATATATGCATAAAAATTGTGTTAAGGTCGGGTGCGGTGGCTCACTCCTGTAATCCCAGCACTTTGGGAGGCTGAGGTGGGTGGATCATGAGGTCAGGAGTTCGAGACCAGCCTGACCAACATGGTGAA
>NW_012109696.1:4786685-4826685 GCF_000951045.1 Mandrillus leucophaeus | reverse complement strand
TTCATTTTGTTTTATTTATTCATGTATTTATGCCAGACCTTTTCCGAAAACAATTCATGGGAAAGGTGAGCTAGTTGAATAGAGGCCCAGCATTCACGGGATGACAAGGTTCGCTCTCTGAGCTGGATCCCAGGGTGAGGGGCTGGATTTCCAAACTCCACGATACTCCGCAGGTTCACAGCACCATTCAGCACCTGGACTCTGTGCGGTGTGTGTGTGTGCTGGAGTGGGGAAGGGGGCACTCCCAACAGCAGCTCCTCGCTGGATCCCAAATTTCATCCCCAAAGTGGTTCCTTCCGTTCTCCAGCTGGCCTGAAGGGCTGCTGTCTCTTTACGTGGGTCAGACTCGGCCGTGCAAGTCCAGCACAGGGAAGTCTCTCTGCTCTATTTTTGTTTTACTGATTGTCTTGGATATTGTCCTTTCGTTTTTCAACTAGAGAGTGATCATAAAGTCCGTCCATGTCACTATGATTCATTATTATTTTTAATCTCTAGAACACTCTGCTTGGGGTGGACATAATTAGAAGTCGCAATGAAAAAAATCCACTGTTGTTGCCATTGTTGACTCTTTTCAGGTGAGAAATTGGGTCTGGAGGATTAGATTTCATCGTGAACGATGTGGAGACGCCTCGGCTATTTTTTTCTGTGAATTGTTTCACAGCTGAGATCCTGTCTGCTAGACGCAGGTTTTGCACTAATGACAAATGAATTTTTTTAGTGTTTCACATCGTGTATGATTTTTTCTAAACTTGTATTATGGCCACATTTGTAAGTAGACAGAAAGTGTCATATCACAATAACTTAAAGTGTGGTTTATAGAGATTAAATGTCTAATAAATACTTAGAGCATTGTAATTACATTTTCTGATTGCAAATATACATATGGTATGGTGTATATATACCTGATATACATAAAAGTATACAAAGTATATGAACACATCCACATACTGTACACATTTGTATGTGCGTGTAGCCATTTCCTGGGCTAGGTAATAGTTAATGTACTTACCACAACATATTCTCTAAAAGTATGTTTTCTATGATGCTAGATTTTTTCATTCTGAAGTACACACATGAATGGACCTCTTGAAGCTTCCACTTCAGATGATTCCTTAGCTACTGCTTTTATCCCCTTTGGAAAAACCGTCTCCTAAAGGTCTTCCTGGAGCGAGGAATGCCGACGCCTCTCACTGCTCCTGAGAGTACCAACTCCCAGTCGCCATTCACATTAACTTTCCTAAACCTGCATGTTCGCCAATAATTAAAACTTACTTCCCTTTTATCCTGCAGCAGAGAAAAATCAAGCAAGGCTTCCAAGCCGACAGCAGACGCCCTTTGAACACTGAGAGACACACACACAAACCCGTGGCACGTTCCTCATGCAACAGCTCCTTCCGATTTCAGACAAGTCAAAGCTAGGAAGCGCTTTGTAAGTGGCAGAGAAGGAGCAGCTCTGCCTTCAATAGATTTTTGTCCTATCTCGTCCTGCTGGTTTTCCTAAAAATTTACATGGGCTTCAAATAATATCTATTTTGCAAGTTGAAGAATAGACCAGTGGATGTGTTTCCTTGATTACCGTCACTTCATTTGTAGTGATTCCATTTTTAAAATCCATTCCAAGCTAGATTTGTCTTACTGCTTTTAGTTATCTTGAGTAGTTGGTTTTATATGAATGACTTCAATGCGAGATCTTGAATTTTCAATCTTGATAAAGTGGGTAATAGTCTTCTTCCTTGTAGAGTGCGATTGTGAGCTGCAATATTGGACAGAAAAGTGTTTGTGCTTGGGAGAAGCTCCAAGAACAATAGATTGTTGATGTTGTTTTTAATCAACGGAGAAATGGCCTAATTAGAGGACTTTAACAAAGATTTGTTGAAAGACTGTTGAGGGGAAAGTGCATTTAGTTTAAGTTTAATACTACATCTAGTTACGTTAATTGGAGTTAAATTGTCTTTTCAATAAGTAATCCAGCAGAGTGTGAATGGTGAATTATCTTCATTTGAACAATAAAAGACCACCAGCCTGCAGTTGTTTTTGAAGAAGCATGGGCCAAGGATAATGTCTGTTTCACAAGTAAATCCAAGCCGGCCATGGAGATGACATATTGGTTTTCTCACAATGCCATCCTCGGGTGCCCTGCGGCAGTACCATTCTAGGTCATTATTAGGAGAAAGCAGTATGTAATGGTATCAAAACCATATGTGTTGGGTGGCGAGTCTGGTGGGGGATGAAAAATTTACTTAGCACGTAATTCATTAGCAAATGTAGGACCTTGCAGAAATACTGTATTCAGATGATGCTTGTGAGATCTAAACAGAAATTGTAACACACGGTAGAGATTGAGTAAATACTTTTCTACTCCCAAATCGATTCTATTGATTGTCATTAAAGCAGCAAGCTCAAAACAATGAAGTGGTTTCTAATTTCCAGGCTCCAGGTGGAGCCTGCTCTGCCTCTTCCTCTTTCCAGTTAAGAGCATCATTAAATGTATGAGCAAACAGCACATTGAGAGGCCAAGTGTTTTATTAATTCATCATCAGAATTATCTCAGTGCATTAATATTAATAGCCTCAAATTGGATTTCATTTAAGAGGTGAAATAAATATGCAGATAGTAAAAGCCTGCACAGCCAAGAGCCTTCCAACGGGACATTCACCTCCAACTTTGCCTCAGGAGGGTTGCCGGTCCCACCTTTCTCCCTGGCCTGGAGCTGCCTAGAGGGAGACCCAGCACACAGGAATGTCCATTTCAGAGCAGGGAGCATGCCTGGCCCATCCCACCCAGCCTCTGCCTCTCTGCAGGGATGAAGTCTGTGAGCTCTCTCTAACGTTCTGTGTATGAAAGAGGCAGGCACAACACAAGGAGAGTCATTTCTGTAGTCATGTTTCGTTTCAAAATGGAGATGGGGAAAAAGAGAAACTGAGTCATCATGAGTTACACAAGGGCAAGAGATTCCAGGATGAGCATACAAATGATTTGCTTTTTGTTCAGGAAAGTCTTTGATATAACTGAAGATAAGTAGAACTTCCTTTGTGTATTTTTTAAAAGCCCTGTCTGCAATCTTCTACATAGCCACATTTGCTTGCTAGAGCTGCCATAACAAAACATACCCATAGTGTGGTATAACACAGTGGGAGTTTGTGCTCTCGCAGCTCTGGATGCAGGGAGTCTGAAACCAAGGCACTGGCAGGGCCAGGCTCCCTCTGGAACTCTGGGTGGCCTCGCCTTGCTCTTTCTGCCTCTGCTCATGGCCAACAACCATTGGCCTTCCTTGTTTTACAGCTACGTTCCCCCAGCCCCAACCTGGGTGTCAGGTGGCTGTCTCCCTGTGTGTCTCTTTATAAGAATACCAGCCATCCTGGACAAAGGCAGTAATGACATTACCTTAACTTCATTGCACCTGCAAGCACCCTCAGTCCAAAGAAGGTCAGTCACAGGTGTCTGGGGTTAGGACTTTAACATATTATTTTAATCCTAATTCAACTGGTAACACCAAGATAATTTTGAAAACGGAAAAAAATGTGCTGTAAACCAGAGTACCTAAAGTCTTCAGAGACTGCCAGTAACACCTGAATGAAAGCCCAGGCAATGCGGAACAGGGGAGGAGGAGGGCTGCGAAAGGTGGCGTGACTGGCAGATGCTGAGGCCACTCCTAGAAGGCTGTGTCCTTGTGGCCCAATGCGAAAGGTGCAGATGTCCCCCATCCTCAAACTGCTTGCACTGATTCTCTGTGACCAACTCGTCCCTGAGACCCCTGGACAAGCATCTCTCAGGATAAAGCAAGTGACCCCCAGGGCACCACATCCAACTCTACATTGAAGTGGGAGCGGGAGTCTGGCCCAGTGTAAGTGCAGAGTGGTCCCCCTGGGAGGAAGGATGTCCGGCAGGACGACTGCAAAGTGTGGAAGGTTCTGGGCCTCCAGGGGACCTGTGGGGTAAGAACAAACCGAGGGGCTGCAGTGGATCTTTCCCACCATTCTGCATCTGCTTTGTCCTCCTGCTCAATGTAACCGGCTCTGTTTAAAATCATGCGCTTCTTTGGGAAGACTTGGGCCCTGCTCAGGTATGCTGGGGTTTTTGACAATCCCCTACCTCGAGTGCTTGCACCCTTTGTGCAAGATGAAAGAGGAAGACGGTTGGGAGTTGAGGCTCTTACAAGCATATGGGCTTTAAGGTAAATATGCTATGTGTATTAGTCTGTTTTCACACAGTTATAAGGAAATGCCCAAGACTGGATAATTTATAGAGGACAGAGGTTTAATTGTTCAAATGACTCACAGTGAACGCTGTGTGTCTCTTTATAAGAATACCAGCCATCCTGGATGAAGAGCAAGGCGAGGCCACCCAGAGATCCACAGGGAGGCCTCAGGAAACTTATAATCGTAACGGAAGGCAAAGAAGCAGCAAGTACTTCTTCACAAGGTGGCAGGAAAAGAGGAGAGCAGGGGAGACCACCACTTATCGAACCATCAGATCTCAATAGAACTCATTCACTATCACGAGAGCAGCCTGGGGGAAACCACTTCCACGACCCAGTCACTTCCCACCAGGTCTTGCCCTGAACATGTGGGGATTATGGGGATTACAATTCGAGATGAGATTTGGGTGGGGACACAGAGCCAACCCATATCAGCACCCGCCTCCTGCCAGCCCAGAGAACACCTGGCTGCACCTCCTCCCTGCAGGACCAGGTGCCCTCCAGAGTGGTCCCTCACTGCCCAGGGCACTCAGCTCAGGGTGACTGTCAGCTTTCCCCAGCTGCGTGACTTCAGGTAGCTGGAATAATGTTCTGTCATTTAAATTCTTATTTACCCACCTCGGAACTTTGAGATCCTAGCATTTAGAGATTGAGTTATTATATTATAATGTATTCCCTTAGAACATTTTGGAAGAGACATGCATAATCCAACATAATGGATAATTTCTATTTCTTAAATTGTATTTCAAATGAGCAGTTAATGATTTCTGAGACTGGAAACTTAAACAGAAAGGAAATGAACAGAATCCTGTAATTAACCACATGCTAAAAGGAACTTTTGGGGGGGAGAAATTCGTTGAACATGCAAATATATTTTTATATATAGCTTCTTTCCTAAATAATGCAAAATAGTATTGCATTCGGGATAGGAGTGCCTTTCTAGGAAGACTGTCCCGAATCAATTTTTCTATACAAATACTGCTGAGACCAGAAGCTCAGTACTACTGTTACTCTGTTCAAGAATTCTGACCTCAAGTAAAGTGATGTCTCCCCAGTGTCTATATGGGGATTTTTTTGTTGTTGTTGCTTAACCATTGCTTGAAGGATCAAGGTGTGGTCTTTAGGACTTTTTGCAGTAAAGCAGAGTATTTCTATAAATTATACTCATACTAGGTAGACACAGAGGAACCGAAGAACCAAGACCCACCCCCAGATGTCGGTAGCAATGTGCCAGGGTCCTGTGCATATTCAGGGCCTTGGTGGAGTTCTTTGGAGAACTTGAGAGACTTGGGGCACAGCCTCCATTTACTCCAGGGCGTGGGCCCTGTGGGTGGGCACACACCTGGACTTGGCCCCTTTTTCCCAGGGCTCTGAGCCTATCTGGACGGGAGCTGTGGCACCAGTCAATTAGGAATGGCATGGCCAAATCTCTTCAAGGCTCTGTCATCAGAAATGCAAACGCAACAGCTGCCTTTTTTGTAATCTGGGGCCATTCCCTCACCCTTGATCATTTTGTCATTGTTGTTCTTGAGCTATTCTTGAGGTAGGTTCCCTCCTAGATGCAAACATTCCATTTCTAATGTAATTTTGGTTAAATGTCAGTGTACAAGAAAGAAGAAATCAGTTCAGTCTAATTGTAACCAAGTTACAAATATACAAGTAGGTAGTTTGAATGGAGAGAACCAGAGTCCAGCCGGGGAGAATAAACACATTGTTCCATTCCCTTCCAGGATCCCAGAGAACAAAAGGAAAAAGAAAATAACAGTGCTGGGAAAGAAAGACGGAAGGAAAGAAAGAGAGAGAGAAAGAAGGAAAACAGTAAAACTTGAAAGATCGTGTGGTGAAATGAGTGTGAAATCATGCATCCAATTTGTTCTCTGTTTCTTGTTCTCCATGGTTTTAGGATTTTCTCAAGTTTCCTAGTACATTGCTGCATTAATTTTGAGATAAACATTCCAAGAGAAGCCTCACTCTTCCCAAGGAAACCCTCGTTTACACTGACATTCTTCCTGAAAATTCCCTAAGCAGAGAATTCCAAGGCCTCCCCTCCTCCGTGGACTGTCCATGTGGACAATGGCACGTGTATCTATGTATCCATGCCGGTGCACACAGGGTAGGGTCGTTCCTCTTGTAGAGATGGCACTGTTTTCTCCACCCTGCTCCAAATCTTGTCTTGCTCACTCAACACGACCTGCGTTGGCTCCTCTGGTGCGTCCCGTCAACTCCCGTGTACCCTGTGTTAGGCTGCTTTACCTCGCATGGTCAGAGGGAACTGTGATCCGTTCTTCGGTTCCTCTTGGACGTCCACGTTTTCCTAACGTTTTGCTACTTCGAATAATGGGAACATATACATTCTTTAGAAACTTTCTTAGATATGGATAATTTTAATTATTTGCAGGAGATTCCCAGGAGTCAGGTTTTGGGGCCAAACAGTATGTCATTTTAATTTTAATAGATGCTTCCAGATTGCTGGTCCAACATCTAATAATTCACAGACTCACCAGGAATGTATGGGAGTAACTTTTTTTCTTAGCAACCCTATACTGGAAGAACTCCATTTCTGAACGTTTTCTTCTTATTTCAAGCTACGAGTTAGTAGATTAAAATAGTCAATAGGGCCGGGCACGGTGGCTCACACCTGTAATCTCAGCACTTTGGGAGGCCAAGATGGGTGGATCACTGAGGTCAGGAGTTAGAGATCAGCCTGACCAACATGGTGAAACCCTGTCTCTACTAAAAATACAAAAATTAGCTGCGTATGGTGGCGGGTGCCTGTAATCCCAGCTACTTAGGAGGCTGAGGCAGGAGAATGGCATAAACCCAGGAGGCGGAGGTTGCAGGGAGCCAAGATCATGCCACTGCACTCCAGCCGGGGTGACAGAGTGAGGATCCATCTCAAAATACAAAAATAAAAATAAATAAATAAAAATAAAATAATCAATAGATTGTTTTCAAATTTCCAAGTTTTCAGCTTTCCTCGAAATGCTCACTTGGTCCTCTTTTATTGTTCTCGGAGAATTCAGTGTGCTGATTTCTACTGGGGAGAGATGTTATTTGCATAATATTAAGGACCTCTTAAATTCATATCAGTTTTTGTACTTCTTTTATGTTTCAAAATAGCATATACACTCTGCTTGTTGTACACCAGCACCAGCAATTGTGTTTAATTCAGTCTTGTCTTTCAAATCAAACATGTATTCATGTTCTCTGGGGATACTTTATCTGAGAGAAGAATGAATGTTCAAATTTTTCTCTATATTTCTACAAACTTTTATGTTTTCTGTTTCTAAATTTTATTGTTAGATAAGGGTTATTTACTTGTAACCTGCTAGATTCTTATTTTTATGCGTGTAACATGCAACATAATAATAAAACTTATTTGTTCCTTTTAATTACTCTTGGCTTGGGTGCTATTTTCTTTGATAATTCCGTATCACTTTCATGCTGGGACATTTTCCTTTTTTGCAAAACGTTTGTGTGTCACTTGCTGTGGGAATCCCTTCCTATGTTTAGAAACAGTCTCCACCTCCTGGCATCCAAGTCCTTGAGTGTAGGCTAGAGCCAGGGATTTGCTCCTCTGGGCTGAATCTTGCAAGCAGGTGGATTACCATTCCCTCAAGTAGGTGATAAAGGGATGGCGGCTACTCAGAGATCTTGCTCAGCCTCCTGGGCTTCTCTTGTATGATCCCCCTGATGAAACACATTGCCCTGTTGTGAACCTCCTGATGGAGAGGCCAGCTTTGTGTGGCAGAACACTGAGGGGGATTCCTGCCAACAGCCAGACAGGAAGTGAGACCCCCCAGTCCGAAGACGCATGAAGAACTAGGTCCTGCCAACAACCATTGAGTGAGTCTGAAAGTGGATCCTTCCCTAGTCGAGCCTGGAGCTGAGACCACAGCCCCAGCCAGCACTCAGACTGCAGCAGTGACTGAACCAGAGGACTCAGCTCAGCCATGCCCGGATTCCTGACTCTGGGGAACTGTGAGATAATACCTGTGTGTGGGTTCAAGCCACTAAGTTTTGGGGTGATTTATTACACCATGATACATAACTAACTTACCCTCTCAGTGGAATATAGGTGGGAAGTCACTTTACTCTTAGACACGTTCTTCAAACGTTGAGTTGAACCAACTTACCATGATTATTGCTCTTAAATATCTTTAGATTTATTCTGTTGCCTTATGTTGGCAGTTCTCTTAATATTTTAGTATGCTTAATTAACTTAGACAAATTTAAAATTGTGTTGTTTAAATACACTTTTTCTATGAATACCCAAATTGAATAAATTTTATCTTCCTGTATGAGACAAAAAATCTTATATCCTCTCACTATGCTTCCACAGTAAGCTTTCATGTTAAAACCATCTCAGATACTATTTATAGATTTCTATCAGCATTGTCTTGTTAGGAATCCATTATTTTATATATGTAAAGATGAGTCTTACTTATTTCTTTCTTCATCGTAATTTCATAAATCCCATACTGTTTTCTGAAGACTTGCTTTTGTTTTTTGCTTGAGAACATCCTTCAGTCATTTTTTTCCCTAGTGGTAACTTTCTGAGTTTGCTTTTCTACATGTTTGACAATTTTTGTTTCCCATTCAAATTTAAAGACATTTTATTCGAAACATTGTTCTAAGTTTAAAATATCTTTCATTGTGAACTATTCTGTTTTCTCTGATGTTAGTTCTCCTGTTACTAAGATTGAGACTTCTCTTTCCTAGTGTTTATTTTTCTAAGTTTGGGTTTGGGGTTGTTTCTATCTATCCATATCTGTGGCAGTTCCCCCACCCCCAGTTTCAGGGAGAATCTATACAATCATTGATGCGTCTGAAACATGGGGTGAGACTTGTCTGTGCGTTGATGTCTGGGGAGGTGTGTCTTTTGTTCCTCCACTGGGCCACGTCTGTTGGCATGTCGTCCTGCCGTCTCCACCCGGCATTGCCCCTGGGAGCTCTTGGTTGCATCTCCCCTTGTGATCGTGGGCCCGGGTGAGTGAGCTGCGTTCCACCATCCTAAAGGAAGCTCTGAAGGCTCTGACTTCCGGTCCGTGCCCCGTCAGTGAGGGACTGCATCCTGCTGGCCCCGCCTCCAGAAGGCAACTGGTGTCTTAGCCGTCTGCAGCAAATAATACCCTTCTATTTCATGGGGTTTATTTCTCCTTCTGTTTTCAGTTTGGAGAACCTCTGGAATCACTTTCATCTTCGAAGGAATTTTGTCTGTGTTTTGGACTGTGATTTCTCAGTTTTGTTTTCTCCCAAGTTGATTGGTCTCTAAGAATTTCTCAATTTTTTTTTTTTTTTTTTTTGGTGGGGAGGACATTCTGTTACCTGTTGTGTATTCTTTCTTTTGTCTAATCACCTCCAGGATTTATTCTTGCATAATATATTTTACTTACTATTTTTATGATATTGGGGGTAGAAAGGAAACATATTCTTGACATTTCATCTTAACTTTCTTCTTCATGAAGGAGATCCCATTGTTACGATACCGTATGTTGTTGAAAAAATTATTATCATTATTATTACCAAGAACTATTGCACCAACTCAAAACTTTTCAGAAGCCTTGAAGTCAAACAAAATTAATTTGGCTATAATCAATTACTTGCTGTAGGCAACCTTTCTAACTCTGTCAAAAAGACTGATAACAAATTCCACTTTCTTGTTATCAAGAGTTTAAATATGGCTGGGTGTGGTGGCTCACGCCTGTAATCCCAGCACTTTGGGAGGCTGAGGTGGGCAGATCACGAGGTCAGGAGACCGAGATCATCCTGGCTAACATGGTGAAAGCCCGTGTCTACTAAAAGTACAAAAAATTAGCCGGGCGAGGTGGCAGCACCTGTGGTCCCAGCTACTCGGGAGGCTGAGGCAGGAGAATGGCGGGAACCCGGGAGACAGAGTTGCAGTGAGCCGAGATGGCACCATTACACTCTAGCCTAGGCAATAGAGTGAGACTCCGTCTTAAAAAAAAAAAAAAGTGGTGACACATGGTTGGCAGCACCTGTGGTCCCAGCTACTCGGGAGGCTGAGGCAGGAGAATGGCGTGAACCCGGGAGGCGGAGCTTGCAGTGAGCTGAGATCCGGCCACTGCACTCCAGCCTGGGTGACAGAGCGAGACTCCGTCTCAGAAAGTATATACTATATTATTTCATGTTATATTTGGTATTTATACCTAACTAGAAAGCATTCTTACCTATCAGTGGTTATTTATTAAAAAATCCTGCTAACGTGTGATGAGAACAGATTGTTGACACCATTCCAGCAAGCTCTCTGGCCTTGCGTGTTCTCCCGATCTGCTGGCTATGGGAGTGCAGGCTCCCGCAAGGACAGGAATGAGCCAACCACCACCTCAGCCTCCTTCAGGGGCATCTGGACTGGGCAAACTCCAGTGTCCCAAGACAGGTGAGAAGCAGAGCCCACCCTGACCCAAGTTTCTTTCCCTTTGTTTCTCACCAAATCAACCACAGCCATGCAGGAAATGGTGAGCGAGTGGACGACCCTCCTGGTGTCCTCCTCGGTAATCCGGGAAGCAGATATAAAGGTCAGCCCCCATCCATATGGAGGTCAGAGCCCCAGACCTCGCATCATCAGCCTGAGGAGAGCCCCCGCCCCCCCGCCCCGACCATAAGGCAGCTGCTTCCTGGATCTCAGTGGGGCTGCTGTGAGGTTGGGCCCCGTCCTCCGTGGGTCTACAGCAGGCCCACAACTCTTGGCCCTGAGCATCCACCAGGGAGGAGTTTGTGTGTCATCAGCATTTGTCCCTGGACAGATCCCCAGGGACAGCATCTTCTTGAGAAAACTGAATCTGCACTGACATTGTTGACACCAGTGAGTGGCTTGGGAAGAAAAGGATGTGAAATATCAAACAGTTTCTAATTCCAGTTCTCCGAATATGCTCCAGACATCTTACACGCAATGCACATACCTACAATGCAAATGCATTCAATGCGCATGTACAATGCATGCATATGATACCCATACACGCTATGTACATATGTACAATGCATGCATACAATGCACACATGCAATGCTATGCACACGATTCAGTGCACACACATCCAAGCACATGATATTAGTCAGTAGACAGAGCCCTCTCCATGGGGGATCTAAGATAGCTGGGAGACACATTCGGAACCCACAAGATGTCCAAAAATCCTCACGGAAAGAAAACTAATGAAGAAATTATGAAAACAGAAATTTAGAATTTATGAAATATAAAATATAATCCAATGGAGCACCTACTTCAGGAAAAATTAAAAAAAGATCATCACCATTAAAACTAAAAAACTAAAACTACTTACAACTACTAGCAAAGCTAAAAAAAACTTTTTATTTTTTCTTTTTAAAAGGAAATTAAAATTATTTGGTTGTTTTCTTCCAATTGTTTTTTTTGTTTCCGGTTTTGCCCTTTTCCAAAAATTTTAATTGCGGTTGTTTTTCGGGTTGTTCGGACCTTGTTGCCGTTCTTAGCTTTTTGACAAGGAAAGCAAGCACATTTTAAACTATTCCAGAGTTCACACGGACACACACATAATGTAATGTGTGTAACTGTGGATCTTGTTGATCTGTGTGCTGCATGTGTGTTATCAAACAATATTAAACTGCAGATTTTTCAATGAAAATAATAATTCTATATATTTAAGTTTTTGAGGATAAAATTCTTTGATAATGCAGAACTGCAATTTAAAGTTCCATGTTCTCCAAGAAAAAAAAAAAAAAAGTCAAGGCTCAGCACTTTCCAGCTTGACGATTTCCCAATTGTGGACAAATGCCATCTGGGAGAAAGGGAAGGGAGGCAGTATTCGAGACCTGCATGCCCAGCAGACAATGTCTGGTTGCTCTATTGGAAAGACCAGCTTTCCTTCCATAGAAGGTAATTAAAAAGTAAAAATGCATATATACAATGAATGAATAAAGGGGAAATTTTCATTTCACAGAAATGCAGATGCTGACATTTGGAAGTCTGGACACTTAAGTGGGGGTATGTTAGTTTCCTAGAACTACCATAATAAGTCACCACAAACTGGGTGGCTGAAACAAAAGAAGTTATTTTCACAGTTCTGGAGCCTGGAAGCCCGAAACCAAGATGTCAACGGGGCCACACTCCCTCTGCAGCCTCTGCCCGAGAATCCGCCCTGGCCTCTTCCAGCTTTGGGTGGCATCAGGTGACCTTGGCTCATGGCTGCTTCTGTCTCACTTCTTCTTCTATCTCTACATGGCCTTATCTGTGTGCACTCTCTTGCAATAAGGACACCGGTCCTTGGATTCAGAGCCGACCTCAAACTTGGGATGACCTCATAGGTGTTAGTCTGTTTTCTGTTTCTTATAACAGAACGCCTGAAATTCAGTACTTTATAAGAAAAGGAATTTACTTCTTACAGTTATGGAGGCTGAGGAGTCCAAGTCCCAGGGGCCGCAGCTGGTAAGAGCCTCCTTGCTGGTAAGGATTCTCTCTGCAGCCACCGAGGCAGCTCAGGGCGTCCCATGGTGACAGAGCTGACCCAGCTAATGTGCCAGTTCAGGTCTCCCCTCCCCTTCTTATTAAACCACCAGTTCCCCTTTCATGGTAACCCATTAATCCATGAATGGGTTAATCCGTTCGTGAAACAGAGCCCTCAGGATCCAGTTGCCTCTTCAAAGCCCCACCTGTCGACACTGCCACATGGGGGTTCAGTTTTTAACACATGAAATTTGGGGGACACATTCAAATAGCGTCATCTTAACTTGATTGTGTCTGCAAAGACCCTATTTCCAAATGAGGTCACATTCTGAGGTTCTGGGTGGACACAGAAATTAGGGGACATGATTCAACTCACTGTCCATCAGAGATAAAAAATAAGTGTGTGTGATATATATATACACACACACTTATTTTTTATATATATTTTATATATAATTATATATATATATAAAATTCAGTGCCAGTCACTCTAAAACTGATGACAAATACTGAGCTATTAGATGAATATGAAATAAGCTAGTGTTTCTAAATATTTCTAAAATTATGAACCAACAAAAATTTTTATCACAGGTCTCAAGATAATTTTATTTTGCAGCCACAAAAACATAATCACTTTGAAAAGTATTTACTGTACCTTTTAAAATATTTATCTGACTTACTTCTACTTTTATATTGTTATAACTTAGCAAATTCTTCGTAAAGATACGATTGCTTCTGAAACTCCTGTTGTAAAGTAGTTATCAATATACTGTCAAATTATTCTATGCCATTAAGTATTTTCATAATCCAGAGATCTCTGGCTCTTCTTAAAGTGATTCTTCAAATGATGTGACCTCTATGGAGAATGAAATTTATGTCTATCACCGTCGAGGAAAAGTGAATTTTTCATCATTAAACTAAAAGCTCTGTGCGACTCAGAATAACATGACTTTGAAGCAAGACTGCGTTTGACTTCGAATCCAGTCGCGATTGGGTCTCTGATATTTTCCACGGCTTATCAATGTGGACGGGCCCCTAAGAGTTCGGGACAGAGGACTCTCTCCATCTAGACGTTTAGAAATGCTCCCCGCAGCACTTAGGACAGCAAGCGCGCTCTGGCTGTTGGCTTCGGGCCCCTTCGGTGGAGGGTGCTGGTGAAGGGGCAGGGCCTTTCACACTGAGCCATTCTGGAGAAAGATCTGTGGCAGTTTTGGGCCCCAGCTGGCGGTGGCAGCTCTTTCCCCGGCGGGCGCTGACTCACCTTGAGTGCACCCCAAATGCCCGGAACCTTCCTGCCAGGGAATGCTCCTCTGCCGAGAGGAGACAAAGGCTTCTTCACCTCCATGTGTGTGTAAAGTTTCAAGCCCCAGCTCTGGAAGCAGGGCTGGGCAGAACCTGCAAGAAGCAGGGCCATACTCCGGAATGGTCAGGGCAACGCTGAGTTCTGCAGAAGCTCCCAGAGCTCCAGTGCCGGGGCCTGACCTTCCTCCCCGGTCAGCTGGTGCTGTCACCGTAGCACAGACACTTAAGGCCGCGTGGCACCAGGTTGGAGGTGTCCTTTCACACACCAGCAAGAAGAGCCAGGGCTACTCAACCTGCCAGACTTTTTCACAAAAGGAAAGTTGTGTTTCCTGGAATCTCGTTTGAAATACCAATGCTATTTCAATTGCAGTAGGAAGAACAGACGCTATTCGTCAGAACTTCGTGTTCAAGTAATGTTCATTTGGAATATCTGTTTTGTTTACTAAAACAAACATATTTCAGATCATGCCTTTTGGGAACTCTTTCTAGCAAGTCTAGACCTAGGAAATGCCTAAGTCACAAAGTACGCAGAAGAGGGCATTCACCCCTGAAAATAAACAAACAAAAAACAAACATCAGCCATCCAGGCAGACACACTTCAAAGTCTCAGGCAGTTCCAGGAGAGCACCCACTGAGCCTCCATGGCCCTGGGCAGACACTGTGTCTGCACACGTGAACATGGATTGTGCATTGGAGATCAGACACAGTGTCTGCATGTGTGAACATGGATTGCACATGGGACATCTGACATGGTGTCTGCACGTGTGAACATGGATTGTGCATGGGAGATCTGACACGTGTCTGCGCATGTGAACATGGATTGCACATGGGAGATCTGACATGGTGTCTGCGCATGTGAACATGAATTGTGCATGAGAGATCAGACATGGTATCTGCATGTGTGAACATGGATTATGCATGAGAGATCAGACACGGTGTCTGCACATGTGAACATGGATTGTACATGAGAGATCAGACACAGTATTTGCATGCATAAACATGGATTATGCATGAGAGATCAGACATAGTGTCTGCATGCATGAACATGGATTGTGCATGAGAGATCAGACAAGATGTCTGCAGGTGTGAACATGGATTGTGCATGGGAGATCAGACATGATGTCTGCACACGTGAACATGGATTGCACATGAGAGATCAGATGTGGTGTCTGCACGTGTGAACATGTATTGTTTATGAGAGATCAGACATGGTATCTGCATGTGTGAGCATGGATTGCACATGAGAGATCAGACATGGTGTTTGCACGTGTGAACATGTATTGTTTTTGAGAGATCAGACATGGTGTCTTCACGTGTGAACATGGATTGCACATGAGAGATCAGACATGGTATTTGCACGTGTGAACATGGATTATGCTTGAGAGATCAGACATGGTGTCTTCACACGTGAACATGGATTGTGTGAGAGAGATCCTATCTAGTGCTCACTTATTTTGAGTAAAAGATGATCTTAAAATATTAGCTTTCTCAATGTGAGGGTAAGGCTTGTTCCCAGATGCTCTAGCTGACTGATCTAGATCACAACTTGAGAGCAAATCTGTCCAAGTATCCACCAAAAACCAGGCAGAGGAGACTGCAGTCCACACATGCAGCTGTTGGGAATACTATCTTTTTAGAGCCAGTTTTCTTATCTCTAAGCTTCCTTGAGATTTGTTGAGTTAAAACCTGAGCTGCAGATTAAAAAATAAACAATAAAAAATAATTTAAAAAATTCAAAACACTTTCCTTCTGACCAGCACTTCTCCATTACCTAGAAGTGAATTCTCACTGCACTGTGCAGACCTGTGGGCTGTGGGGCTACCAGCTCAAGTGCCATGTACCACGCACCTCATGCTCCCCACCAGGCTCTATACAGCAGAGCTGTGCAGAACCATAATTTAAGATTATTTACTTTCCTAGTCAGGTTAATTAAAACCCTCAAGCTTGTGCCTATTCAAGCTAAATAATGTAATTTAAAGGACATTTAGTTTTCACCTATTCATTATGGCATTTACAGTAACCAATATTTTCCCTGAAATTACAAAATGGTTTTCATTTTTAATCTCTTGCTTCAAGATTTTCTGCTCCCAGCTGTCTGATAAATTTCCTTCAGGTTAAAAGTTAATCTAACATTCAGCTCAAGAGGTAGTAGTTGCCTTGTTTAAGGACTATGATGTCGGGCGCGGTGGCTCACGCCTGTAATCCCAGCACTTTAGGAGGCAGAGACAGGTGAAACACTTGAGGTCAGGAGTTCGAGACCAGCCTCACCAACATAGTGAAATCTCAACTCCACTAAAAGTACAAAAATTACCTGGTCGTGGTGGCAGGTGCCTGTAATCCCAGCTACTTGGGAGGCTGAGGCATGAGAATGGCTTGAAGCTGGGAGGCAGAGGTCACAGTGAGCCAAGATCGTGCTACTGCACTCCAGCCTGGGCAACAGAGTGAAGCTGTCGTAAAAAAAAGGGGGGGGGGGAATATGGTGCAAAATTAATAGGCAGCATGGCGAGAAACCCAGTTAACGTAGCCAAGAGTTCAAGGCACCAGTCTCCCTCGCCTCAAGACTGCTCGCTCCAGTTTTCACCGCCTAAAAAACGTATTGAAAAGCTGAAAAGACAAAACAAAAACAAAACAGAGAAACTCAACAATAGGAATATAAATAATGGTTTGCTGTCTGTTTTTGAAAGTATCTTTCTAGGATCCGTGAGACAATGCAGACATGGTTAGGACTGGCGGCCGGTGTCATCCCACATAATGACTTGAAGAGGGTTTTCTGGTGCACCTGCTTGTCCAGACCTCTACGTGGGCCCAGCAGGCCACATCTCCCACACCACCCAGAGTTTTATGGAGAACGTGAATCTATAGCCATTCAAGAACTCTCTATATATTACATTTAAAAACAAGTTCATACGAAGTTCATAGAAAAGGTAGATTTGTCATTCTGAACTGCAACCTTAAGTAAAAAGACAATGGAAAAAAGCAAATAGCTGTAAGGTTCCTGTAAGGCTTTAAAGGGACAGCAGTAAATTGCCAGGACATTTTTATGGAGTTTTTTAACCTCTGGCCTTTGGAGGGGGGAATCAATAAGATATTAAGAAAATCATGAATTAATGCTTCAAAGGGTGCAGACAACAGTAACAGCTCTGTGGTTTAGATGAATGGCTGGTTCGGAAACCCGGCCCCTCCCGTCTGAAGTTGAAACATCAGTCGCTCTGCTGGGAACGGTGTTAGTCATTCTGTTCCTGTCTCCGTGGGACACTTCATAGTTACAGGAGTATTACAAACTTAGAATGTTATCTGGGCTATTAGGATGAAATCTCCCCAGGAAATGAAATACAAATAATCCTTTTCAAGTTAAGTGAAATCGCTTCTGTGACAGTATTTCATAAGGATTTTCTAATTGACTCACATTATATTTAAGCAACTCTAGGCTATGGAGATTGAATTTTGTAGAAATGATTCTGGGATAATTTTGGGATTCTGACTCCAAATTACTTATGTAAACATGGGCTTCTTTGGTAATCCCAGATTAGTAGCCTGGGCCCTGTCTCTCAGACTCTGCACCCCTCCCTCCACCTGGACCTGCCGTCCAACTCCTGTCCCAGTGGCCCCCCCTTTCCTTCACATGGCCCCTCAGAGAAGTTGCTCCAGAGCCACTGTTTCTAAAATACCATTTCCAACTCCGTTTCTTCTTACCCCAGTCCTTGGCTTCCCCTGACAGTGATGGCTCCAGCACCAGCCACAGCCATAGTGCCAGCCACAAAACCAGCCACAGCCATAGTCAGAGCACCAGCCACAGTGCCAGCCACAACCACAGTGCCAGCAAGCTTCAATAAGTATCTGTGCATAGGTGGCCAGTGGATTGCTCCCACCCTACCCAGGAATGTGGGCCCTGGGAGCTAGGCTCCTTGCACCCTGTTGGCAACTGTGTTTGCAGCTCCCAGCGTGGAGCCTGGTGTCCTGGCACTGGACAGACAGAAGATGGAGCACCTGACTCTGGGGATGCTCTGCATGAATGGACTGGCTCCAGCTTCCCAACAGCTCTGAGGTCTCCCCCTCAGTGTGCAATTGTGGAAAGGAATTGTCCATGTCTCATGGCTGGTAGGGGTCAGATCTGGGACTCGGCTCTGGGTGTTTTGACTTCCATACCCACATCTGCCTTGCACAGAATGGACTAATGCGTGTGTGGCCCCTCGGGGGACACGGCTGTAAAATGCATTTTCTCCTCTCATTCTCATGGTGGGCATTAGAATCCCCATTGCACAGCGGAGCAATGGAGGCACAGAGAGCTGTGGGCTGAAGTGATCCAAGCCTGGGAGAGCCTGGGGGTCCCACCGGGTCCTCGCCTACATCTTCCCCAAGAAGGGTAGCCCCCTGGGCACTGGTTCCCTTTGAGGAGGGGCCGGAGTGACTGGAGGCAGAACTGGGATAGGGCAGGAGCTGCCTCTGCCCCTGTCATCATCCAGGGCTCCCGGTGGGTCAGTGTCTGAGCTGAAACGGCCGAGGGATAAGAAGATGCTTTCTTCAGAGGGCAGTTAGAGTGGTCCTTCTTCTTCATGCTGGGGGGAAGGGGAGGGGAAGGCAGGGGCAGGTCCTCCTACAGCCCCCTCAAAGGCAGAAAGAAGCCTATGATTCCCAGGACGATACAACCCAGTGCGATGGCCCAGGGACCTAAGAGGTCGACTCAGACTCAGACTCCACGAGGCCCCGTGCACCCCTCCTTTTCAGCCGCCTGGTGGGATGAGGGCGGGTGCAGCGGCTGCTGGCCGGAGCTGTCTCTGGTGAGGGGACTGAGGGGCAGATCGGCAGGGGGAGAGTGACTTTTTACTTCAACCCCTTTTGTGCGGTGATCACATTTTATCTTGTACTGGGTACACATGTCACCTACTCAGAACTACTCTGTTGCTCAATTAAAATAATCTCCACAAGAAGGGCTCCAAACTTGTCAGTGTGTAAGTTCTTCTAAGAATCAACATTTAAATTTTTTTTCCAGCTAACTTCGCTGTTCAAGTAGCAGTGGAAGGGGACTGGGGCATGCCCCAGTATAGAAAGAAGCTTAAACAGCCTCACTCTTGAAACACAGGATTTGGGAAGGCCCCACCCAAACAGGCCTCATCGTACTCCAAAAACAGAGCCAGTGAGACCTGAGTAACTGTGCAAAAAGAGACAAGCTGTCCGTAGAAGGAAGGTGCAGGACCCTGTGTGCCCAGGGTCGTGGACACCCCCTGTGCAAGCCCAGGCTGGACAGTGCAGATGCTCCCAGACGGGACGTGGCAAACCAGCACTACAGCTAGAAAGGCATCCTGCACCGGGGAGCTGCCATTCCTATCAGCTAAAAAGCAGATGATGGGGTATGTCTGTGATCAGCTCAGGAAGAGATGCTGCAGGGAAAATGGGGCTTCGTTAAACTAAGTGGTAGGTTGGAGCCAGCTGTGCTCGCCGGTCACCCGCAGCCAGGGATGCTCACTGGTGCCGCTTTTTCATGGGGATAGGAGGCGGCAGTGGCAAAGGTGCTCTCGTACAAGACTCCGGGAAAAGAGCCTCTCCTTTTAGACAGGAGTAGCTGGTATGAACGACTCTTAAAAATGCAAGCTGTGCTGTACGTGTCGACTCACAGGTTGTCACCAATATCACCTGGCTGGCTTCAGGGACCTCCAGTCACAGGCACTGTGCTCTGATTCCATGAGTCCAGCGGTTTGGGAACGACGTTTCATTTCCTGCCTGTCACTGGAGAGGGCTCTAAGACCTTAGCCCCTGTTATCTTTCTTCAAACGACACTCAGTAAGCCAAGATGACAAAACCAGAGGATCCCCTCTTCCCGGTCGAACTGGGCTCTGTCCGTAGCACGAATCGCCCAACTAGCCTTTCTATCTCCTGCAGGTTATTCAGGGCTTACGTTTGCAGTGACAATTTCCAGACTGTATTCATCTGTGTTGCTAGGTACACTATCACTAGGACGCGTCCAGCCTTTGACATAGTCGTTTTCGATGCAAGCGCACAGTTGAGGAAATATCATAGTTGCTGTTGGTGTACGCCTTTTGTGGGACTGACACTGTCCTTAGAGATCTGTGTGGATTATTTCATTTGATACCAACAGCAACCTGGAGAGGAAGTCACCGTCATCATCCCCATAATGAAATTGCGAGAAAAAGTCGGAGTTGGTTGGGAAGAAAGAAGAGGAGGAGAGTGGTGCCAGGGGTGACCACGCCAACCTCAGAACTGAGACCCTGCAAACAAACCCCCAGGTGTGAGGATATGCGTGCATGGATCATGGTCCTCCAGCCTCTCCTCTTGTTCATCACCTGCTGTCTTTGGAAACACAAAACGGAGGAAGCGTCTCCGGGTGGTAAATCCCATGGAACAGAGGGATGGAGGCGCCTCTGACGGTGATTGAGCTGTGGTGATCCTATCAGCCAAGCAGCCATCATCAGGGCTGGAGGCTGGGGACAGGGCTCATCTCCCGGCCGCCATCAGCGCCCGCCTGACACCAGACAGGTAATGTTATCTCCTGTGCTGAGAGGGCTGATGAACCGTGATGAGCGATGCAGGCCCATCACTGGGCATCTGCTTCCCAGCTTGGCCATAAATGTCAGCCTCCTTCGACCTCACTTTGGCAGCACCCCCTGCAAGGCGAAAGTCCGGGCATGGCTCCATCAGCCAGTCCTGGCGGGCGTCACTCCTTACCTCTGAGCTTGCTTCCTTCCCACGTCAGCCCTGGCCGGTGTAGCCGCCACACCCAGCCCCTGGCTCCGGTGCCAGGCGTTGGCCAGGGTGGGTCAGGGCACATGGCGTTCATCCCACCGCAGAAGACACTCCTTGGCAACCGCACCGTAGGGTAATGATGCAGGAGGGACGTTGTCCAAAACGTCAGATCTGGAACAAAATGACCGTGAATAATGTATTCCCAGGCACCGCTTCCCGGGCAGCACTGCCAAGGCGTTCTGCGGTGGCTGCATCTGTCACTGGGGAGCACAAAACACACAGGGAAGTCCCCCCCATGCGTGGCCCACACGTGTTTACAAACAAGCAGCGCCGCTTTGAGGTTCAAACGCCAGAGGCGGCCTCCAACGTGACTCGCCTGCCAGCTCCGGGAGGAGAGGGTGTGTGGTGTTAAAAATTCATAAAGAACACTGCTTTTTATTTCAAGAGCAACAGGAGCAAAAGGTTTTTCTGCAGTGCCCAGGGAAACATAAAGTTCAAATACTGTGAGGTTGCAGGAACAGATCAGAGCCTGCTCTTCCCAGCCAAAGCCTACAAGGCGATTCTTTATAGTGTCTTGGCCGAGACAGCTCGAGGATAACTGAGCCTAAGAAGCCAATTTGCTGAGTTTTGTTCGGACTGTGAAATGAGTCACTTTTGTTTGGGTGTCAGAATCAGGGAGCACCATGGTGGGGCCCGGAAAGCGATGAAGACACAACTGCTCTCCTGAGAGTTCCCGACATTCCTACGAATGTAGTGTCCCCACCTGCCGCCTCTCCACCGACCCTCTGCCTCCCTTCCTGAAGGCAAAACTGCAGCAGCCGGACTTGACATTTGAGAGGAGGGGCATGGGGAGAGCATGCAGTCTGTATTTCTCTGGAAAGAAATTGGTCTTCCTGGAAAACCCAACGTCTTTTAGCAGGTCGAAGAGATAAATTGTCGTCACTTTTATTTGCAGACTCTGAGAGAAACAGTTGGATGGCGTTTGCTTTGCGAGCCAGGCCCAGAGGAAAGCCAAGGTGTGCTTCAGCAGCTGCACGCTTGTGGGCGGAAAATGTCCAACATGTTTTGCAAAACCAGCCGTCATCCTTAAATGTACAGAAAAGTCACGGTGTCGGTGAGCCTCCAGGGGCAGTGTTGAAGGCACACCTCCTGTGCCTTCCCTCTCAGCCTAGGACACGGCAGGTCCCTGCCTTCTGTCTGCCTTTCTGGCTTTGATGGGATCAACCAGGAAGAGTGGAAAGGCTTGGTGCCCGGGAGCCTCTGAGGACATGCTCCGACCAGGGAAGCTTCTGGAAGCACAGCTGAGGAAAGGTGTGAGAGCGGTGGGACCTCTGAGTCCTTAAAACCTGTCACCCAAGGCGGAATCTGTGCAGGCAGAACGAGTGTCCTGCTCTCTCCTGCCTCTGTCCTGCTTTTCAGAAGTCAGAGTTTTCAGTCCAATATTCCTGCCTTTGAAAGTTTGGGTGATGTAAACATATAATGAGAATTGTTTAGGGCAGGAAACAAACAAACAACAACAACAACAACAAAAACCAACAAAAACAAACTCCAAAGTGTCCTGGGAGGCTGTGCCTGGCAATGCCCGTGCAGGGAAGTTACACGCATGATGGGGGTTGGGACTGACCCAGGAATCCTTTCCATGAGTCCAGTACTTTCCTTTGCCTTTTCTCAGCCAGGTGTTTTATAATGATTTTTAATAGTTGAAAACCACTTAGTATCCTTCACACTGCGATTTTCTTCCTCCTGGAAACAAATACTAGGAAGTTCTAATTCAGAACTGATGAGTGGCACAGTGTCTGCAACTCTATGCATACGCTCCACTATGCAATGACGAGGTGCCGGCTTCTCCAGCTTTCAAAGAACAAATGTTAAGAATTTCTGGGCCTGGCCTGCTGCGGTGGCTCATGCCTGTAATTCCAGAACTTTGGGAGGCCAAGGCGGGTGGATCACCTGAGGTCAGGAGTTTAAGACCAGCCGGGCCAACATGGTGAAATCCCATCTCTACTAAAAATACAAAAAATTAGCTGGGCGTGGTTGCATGCACCTGTAATCCTGGCTACTCAGGATGCTGAGGCGGGAGAATCACTTGAACATGGGAGGCAGAGGTTGTAGTGAGCCAAGATTTCGCCACTGCTCTCCAACCTGGGCAACAATAGCGAAACTCCATCAAAAAAAGAAGAAGAAGAAAAAAAAAGGAATTTCTGGGCCACGTAATCCATGGGTATGCTTTTTGGCTCAGTCCACAAAAGAAATTTTAGTTGTTCCTTCAACGATTCCTAGTTTGAACTCACCGGGAAAATCAGAAATGATTGTATTTTTAATACATATAAAGCCCTTCCTACATGTTTCATTGAATACCAGCAGCAACCCTATTTGGTGGAGACCAATGGATATTTATAACTTGTTTCCAGTTTTACTGATACCCAGTAACAAAATCAACACATCACCCAGACTTCTCAGACTCCAGAGCCCTGGCTGGCATGGAAAATCCACACCACGTAGAGTCGCTGACCTTTGAGTAAGTGTGTGTATGTGGCAGTGAGGGCTGCGGGGTAGGGTGGTGCTCTGACTGAAACTGCTGCAGATCTGACTGTAGCTGCCCCAGGTCTGAGTGTAACTGCGCTGATTCCTGAGCATCTGGATAAAGGAAGCAGGAGGCAGCGAGAATGGCCGGGAGGACCACAGTCTGGTCTGAGTGATTCTGGGTACCAGGCTGTCTTTTGTGTTCCTACCCATCATTTGAGGTTTGCCTATGGCGTTCCATCAGACCACAGAGCGACAGGGTGAGCCCTCACCTCCAATCCATGACGGAAGCTCCAGGTTTCTCAGGGATGCATGGCTGTGGATGAAGGAAACCACAGAATGCTCCAGCTCCATTCTGTCTTATTTCAGGACCGTGAGCTCCCAGGTAACATGCCTATATTGTATTCCAGTTTAAGGGTCACATTTTAAAAAGAGCACAGCTAGATTAGAATGTGAGCAGTGGGAAGATGGGCTTGAGCTGATGAGTGCTACATGCATTCTATGACATAGCAAAGGAGTGAGACTCTCAGAGGACCACCCTGCAGGCATATGGTGAACTGGAGTGTAGCCAGGGAGGCTGAGACACCTGCAACTTCCTCGGGGGAGAGACAGTGAGGAACTAAAGATGGTGGGGTTGAGTTGGAGAAGTGGGACAAGATAGAACCTTCTTACATCAGAAGAACGCTTAGACACAGCCTTGAGCACTAGTGTCACTCTGTGTCTCTAAGCCATGCTCCACCCTGGGGGAAGGTGACAGCACCTGCCTCTCAGGCTCATCATCAAGACTAATCCAGGTGTGTGGTGGGCATTGAAAGAACAAGGAGGTTTCCATCTCCAGTGTCACCCAGGAGGGAGGCATAGTGGATGGACACACCTGCTTTAGTTTTGGTGTTTGTGAGACAGAGAGAAAAGCTAGAAGTGTCACTACTTGCAGATGATATAATTGCCTACCCAGAAAAAAATAACAGAATTATCAAACTACTACAACCTTGAAGAGTCCAGAAACATTGTCAGGCACAAAAATCAACAGCATCTCTTTGAACCTGCAATGGCCAGACAGAAAATCCAAATCATTTATAAGCCACAAAGACTATAAAGTATCCAGGATTAATTTTTACCAACACAAAGTACTGCTGTGGGAAAGCATTTAAAGTTCTGATATGGGACATAGAAACGAACGTGAATAAATGGGGACATTTCTGATGCTCTTCGCTGAGACTTCTTTACATTTACAGATGTGAGTTCCCCAAAAATAAATCTATAAAATTAATGAAATCCCAACCAACATGCCAGTTGGAGATAAACTTAAAATTTAATGGAAAAATAGAAACTTGTGAAGATCTAAGTTAACCTTGTAAAACACAAGGCAACAGGCTAGCCCTCCTAGATACGAAGATGTCCATAATTATCCCAATAGAAACAGTGTAGTATTGACATAAGACCATTGCAAAGAGAGCAGTGGAAGAGAGTAGAGGGCACAGAGGCAGACCTGTGCAAATGTAAGTACTAAATACGTGACCGCCGTGGTGCTAATATCCGTAGAGAAAGAATCTGTTGTTCCGCAGATGGTTCTGGGAAAAGAGACTCACTACTGGAGAAAATTAGAGCTCCTTCCTTCCTTACACCATATTCAATGGCAGATCCAGGCTAGAATAAAGACCCAATGTGAAAGGTAAAACTATACAGTTGACAGAAGATTTGGGAGCTGTGCAGTCTGAGAGTGGAGCTGAATATTGAATGAACGCTACCAGCACAAATCCTAGGAGGAGCAGGGCAGTGGCGTGCATGTAGTGGCTGGATAGCAATGATGATGCAGGCCGTGGCGGGTTGGAGGGTGAGGGTCAGGGGGCAAGAGTGAACAGCCCAGGGAAGAGCAGGGCAGAGGCATTACCTGTTCACACTTTCAGGGAGTCTCTGATGCAAGCACCCAGGAAGTGGGTCAACCTGAGTGATGAATTAAGTGGAGAAAATGCTTTATTATAAGGTCATAAATTTATTAGATAAAGTAATTGTGCAGTGTCTGACCATGCCAGCTTTAAATTTCCATTCACCTGGTTAAGAATGGATCTTTCTTATAATTTACTGGAATCATAATTGACAGAGATTCAATTATTGTTGAACACATGAACTGTAATGTGCTAAAATGATAGGCTCCTTTTTTATTCATGGGAGTATATATTTTTAATTGTCTTTTAGAAAATCATTAGAAAGGGACAATTGAGTAACAATTACATTTTCTTTTAAAGATGTAATTAAACATAAGCTCTTGTGTTTGAGTCCAGGTTTCTTTTGCATATTGAGCACTGTGTCTACATTAATAAAACCCAGCACTCAGGCCGCCAGTCACCTACCTCCAGCACTCAGGGATTTTCTCAATGAGCAGTAGTGCCATTATGAGAGGCAGACACTCAGGAGGCCTCTTCTGACCTTTCCCCATATGTTTATGGGAGTGATTCCAGGGCATGCATCATAAAATAAATGAGTTCTCCTCCAAGGGCGGAGGGAGAAGTAACGTCTATGAAGCAAATAAGGAAATCGGAGGTTCCCAAAGAAAGCCAGTGTTTGAGCTGTAGCTGATGTGAAAATCTACTGCTCATCAATGGGTCCAACCAGTGACAACAGGTAAACTCTGCCTGAGAGTTCAGCTCTTGGTCTTGGGATTTAGCAGAACTAGGCTGACACCCTGGCTCCACAGCTTACCCACTGTGTGACTGGAGCACAGCACTGCACCTTCGCCGACGTCTCTACGTCCTTTTGTGTAGGAAGCGCTTCCTCCGGGTGGAAGGTAAATGAGAGGAACGGAAGGTGTTGGGGCAGGGTTAACTCAATAATGTTGAGTTATTATTATTATTGCTATTAGTTTGCAAATGAATGTAAAGGTAAGTCATTTATAATCTATTTGTAGAGACACGATAAATAAATATAAAACCAAACTGAAGAGTTGGCTGGGATTACTTATGGAAGAGTAACAGGTTTTAAGAAATCCACTCAACAGATAAACCACAACACAGCATATAAGTAGCTGTTTCTGGCCTGGTGAGGTGGCCTGTAATCCCAGCACTTTGGGAGGCCCAGGTGGGTGGATCACTTGAGGTCGGGAGTTGGAGACCAACTGGCCTGGCCAACATGGTGAAACCCAGTCTCTACTAAAAATACAAAAATTGGCTGTGGGTGGTGGCACATGCCTGTAATCCCAACTATTTGGGAAGCTGAGGCAGGAGAATCTCTTGAACTTGGGAGGTGGAGGTTGCAGTGCGCTGAGATCATGCCACTGCACTCCAGCCTGGGCAACAGAGCAAAACCCTGTCTCCATAAAATTAAAAAAAAAAGACCAGCACAGTGGCTCTGTTTGTAATCCCAGCACTTTGGGAGGCCAAGGTGGGCAGACCACCTGAGGTCAGGAGTTCGAGACCAGCCTGACCAACATGGAGAAACCCCATGTCTACTAAAAATACAAAATTAAGTGGGCGTGGTAGTGCCTGCCTGGAATCCCAGCTACTTGGGAGGCTGAGGCATGATAATCTCTTGAACCCCGCAGGCAGAGGTTGCAGTGAGCCGAGATCACGCCATTGCACTCCAGCCTGGGCCATGAAAGCAAAACTCCATCTCGAATAATAATAATAATGATAATAATAATAATAATAGTTGCGCTGCTGCTCCATCTTCAGTGCCAGTGGAGGCTCTCATTCCCATAGAAGAGGAGGGAGCCAGCTTCTTTGTTACTCTGCCTCTGGAGGTGTTTTTACAGTGCTTTGCAGGCCGTATTGGCAGAATGATCTCCTTCATTACATATCCCGCTGAGTTCAGGGCTAAATCCATATCTGAACTACCCACTGGTTCCGCAGGAACACACTGAGCTCTTCCACGTGCCGTTAGCAGATGAAGGAGCAAGGATCACACACCAGCTCAGCCTCAATCCCAGTGCTGCCTTGATTTAGGACGTTATGCTTCCCTCTCTCACAGAGGAATCCATCAGGGCAGCAGTACTGGCACAGCCAGAATTGGCTCTGCCTCCTCACCGAAGTAAGAAACAGTGTGTGTTCCTACTTATGGCCATGTTTGTGCATAATTCTTGTTCACTCCTACACAGGGACCTTGTGCTGTGTCTCTCTCTGTACACCCAAGAGCAATGTCACCTTAGCCTGCCCAGCTTCCAATGCTATGTTAGCAGTGCTTGTGTTTTCTTGTGCTACAAGACTGGGTGGGTGAGTTCTTAGCAATTCTCCTTCAGTATTAGTAATGGGGTTTCTTCCCCCAGGCCACAGATGCTTGATCATTGGCTGCCAGTTAGTGTTAGAGATGAGTTGCTAGTAGCTACATGTTGCTATTAGATAGGTGGAGATTTTAGTAATAAACTTTTATTTTATTATTAAAAAAAAAAAAAGGCTAGGACAGTAGCTCTGTCTGTAATCCCAGCACTTTGGGAGGCCAAGGCGGACAGATCACCTGAGCTTGGGAGTTCGAGACCAGCCTGACCAATAATATTTAATATTTAACAAATACTACTTAAATATTTAAATAATATTTTAATTATTATTAAATAAGAGCAATCTTATTTAATAATAAGATTTTATTACTAAAAATCTCCACTCCCATTATACGTATTCAGAAGCGGTGATTGCAATTATCGTTAGCAATGCATGGAAATGTGCTTACAGTATTCAAGGTGGTTTTAAAATTCTCTGCACCCCATTTTATCATGTACCAGCTGTGTATCAAGCTGCCTGTGTGAGCACAGACACAGCCCACAGTTAATTACCTGCATTGTTGCTCCAGCAGAAACCTCTAGTCCAGACTTTGAATGCCCATGACTGCCAACTGAGAAGTGGTTGTGTTTAGAGTTTGTGTATTAGGTTTTTTACACACTGCTATAAATAACTACCTGAGACTGGGTAATTTATGAAGGAAAGAGGTTTAATTGACTCATAGTTCTACGGGTATTCAGGAAGCATGGCTGGGAGATCTCAGGAAACTTACAATCACGGTGGAAGGTGAAGGGGAAGCAAGCACGTCTTACTATGGCAGAGCAGGAGAGAGAGTGAAGAGGGGAAGGCTACACACTTTTCAACACCAGATCTTGTGGGAACTCAGTCACAATCATGAGAACGGCAAGGGGGGAAATCTGCCCCCAAGATCCAATACCCCCCACCAAGCCCCTCCTCCAACACTGAAGATCATAATCGACATGAGATTTGAGTGGGGACACAGAGCCAAACCATATTATTAGTCTGTCACTGGGACACCTGCTCTTCCAGATTGTGCTGTTATTCCCCATGACTTACTGCCTGTCCTTTAAGGGGACTGTACTCCACCTGCTCATCTTTTCTACCCCACCCCTGTGACTACACACACAGCAGGCATGGCCAGGTGACTTGCTTTGATCAATGAAAGGTTAGTGAAAATGATGCATGACGTTAATGAGCAGAAGTTTTCAAAGTCAAGACATAGTGTTTCTTTCCTCCACCCCAAGGGTAGCATGTCGGGGACAGTGGCTGCTCCTTCAGCCTGGAGCCCAGAAGATAGGAGAGATGTGTGGAGAGCTGCAGTCAATCTATGACTGGCATGTAATGAGCGATACGCCTGGGCATTTTCCAGCATGGAGCTGTTAGGATTGGCTCTTACTGCAGTAGACCCTTGCCAAAGCTGACGGATGCGTCTGCTTGTGAGCAAATGCAGGAGAGGGTGTTCATCCTCGGCAATGCATCCCTTTCTTGGAAATCATTCCTGCACGTCTTTGAATGCAAAAGTTACTTCCATATACAGGACTTGCAGGCGAAGGTTTCTGTGCTGTCAAAATAATCATTAATACTTGTTTGAGGACTTACGATATGATTCTTGCATCGATTTAAGACAAACCCTGTGAGGGTGGTGCTATTCTCACGGCCAGCACACATATGAGCAGGCAGCCTGGAAGTGGCCTGGTTGGAATACACACCCCACATTGGGTCCTGGAATTCAGACTTGCACCTCTGTGCTCTGTTTCCTCTGATGGTACTGGCATTGCACCGCAAAAAACCAAATGCAAGTAAGGTGTAGGAATTGGTCACCTTGCCCCAACTAACTTCACCCTGCAACAGGTTTCTGGGAAGCAGATGGAGACTTTGTGCCACAGCAAGACAGGGAAGAACATGTGCAATGTGTACACAGATGCACTTGAGCCTCAGCTCAGTGCTGGTAAAGAATTGTGTTGCTGCATTTTCACACCACCTCTTCGTTCTACCCTTCGGGAAGATATCTAGGAGGGAAACCTCGGACAAGAGGAAGAAAGGGGTGTTCTCTCTAGACTGCCCTGTGGGAGGCTCTGCCACTTTCTGAGGGCCACCTTCTGGAATATTCCTTCACACCCTCACCAACAACCTGGCTTTATGGAGCCGCCCAGGGCAGGAGGAGAGCAGAGACTTGACCATGGGCACCACGAGGGGCCCCACAGAATGCATGATGTCATTTTTTTAAAAAATTAAGACTAATTAATATATAAAATTGTTCTTGATGATGAAATTGTTTTTATATTTTGTTGTTACAGCAAAAAGGTAGTCAAGTGTATTTTGATAATTCAGATGAATGATGGCATTCTTCACTTTATATGTTTTTATTCAAGGCAGTAAGTCCCTTTTGCAGTTAACGCTATGAAAGCATTTAAGTGTGCTATCTTTCTTTTTTCAATATACACTCAATGTAAAAAAATGCACTCAACACCTACTGTTTTCAACTAATAACAGATTTATTGTTTTATATTTTAATCTGTAGCAATAAAATAGATACTGTAAAACATTACTGTATTTTTGTCTTTAAAGCTTACCACAATGATACTTTTAAAAAATAATGTCATTACATGTATAAATTTGGGGTTTTTTTTTTCGACAAGAATGTGAATTTCTGTTTTTACTGTAGGAGAATCTAAGTTCTTTGACCCACTGAATGTGCGGCTTCAGAAGACAAGAGAAGCGGAGAATACCTGTTTCAGCAGTTGGTGACTGTTTCATTGTCTTTCCTCAAGCTTGCACAGTTACTGTACATGAAACAAAGATCCCCATCTCTCCACGACTGCCCACGTGAAGTCCACTGTCGGCTGCTTGTCATCGCAGTACGGGGAGGCAACCGTACTGGTGTGATGGGTGCTCATGATCTGTCTTTCCACCAAAGCCTTTTAATGACAAATTGATAACTGCAAAGGTAAGCACACCAGCTGGATGCGGGAAGCCTCTTCAGGTGTGCAGTCTTCAGAGACCCAGTTCTGGTAGCTTATCCAGGCCAACACTGGCTCTGTTAGCACCAATAAGCTGAAATGGGGCTAATGGGGTGAGCCAGGTACATTTGCACTTGTTTGGAGGCTTTGGAAAACCAAAAAGGGAACCATGATTCCATGCTCTATGGTTCTTCTCGGTTTGAACCCGTTGAAGAGAAGCACATGGACTTGGAACATCACAAGAAGCAATAGTAAAAGAGGTTCCATTGCAGCAAGCACCACTACCACAACAATCTGGGTTGCAGAAGGCTGCTCAGTCGACTCGGGATTTCCTGTTCTCGCCCACCAGTCCTGGAAGCAGGTGGATTAGGAAGCGCAAGACTCAGAATTTACAGATGAGGAAAGTGATGGGCACAGCTGCTGCTGTGCTTGTCCGAGGTAACCAGCAGGAATCAAGGGCAGAACCACTGGCTTCCTGTTCGTTCCTCATCCACCCTGCAGTGTGTGTGTGTGTGTGTGTGTGCACGCGCATGCACACGCTTGAGTGCAGATGTGTGAAAAGACTTGTGTTAAGCCATGTGGGACTGTGAGACAAAAATACCAAGTTGAGAGATTTAGAATCTAGTGGTAAGCACAACAATTGCCTACCCTACATCAGGACCCAGAGGCAAGCAAAAACACGAGTAAAACGTGCCTGTGACTTTGCTTCTCTTTCCTAGCCCTTTCTCAATTTAAACTAAGGTTTAGAACCAGAAACCTGTGTGTCTCTCTCAGAATGAAAATCGGGTGTGGAGATGATGTTATTTTTTTCTGTTAAAGTGCCATAGACTTTAGAAGATCACTGAACCCCAAAATACTATAAACTCCAACCAAACTCGTTTAAAATTACTCTTGATGCTGGTAAGAGCCAGCTAAAAAACGGAACAAAACCTGGACTGCTTCATATCTTCTACTCACACCAAAATGTAATGATGCTTTCAGATTTTAGCCAGAAAATGACTTGACAATAAATACTTCTATTTTATGCTTAGGGAATTATTCCCAGCAGCAAGCAAAATTTGCAAAGAATGAATCTCTGGAATGTACTTATCCAATCACAATTTTTGAAAAAATATGCGTTAGAATTAGATAGCTTGTTGGTTTTCTGCACAATTCCTGGGCCAGGTGGAAGACATGGCTACTCTGAATATAAAAGCTAAGTAAGAGAGCAGATAGATAATTTTAAATGTTTTGAGTTTTCACATAATCATGGGAAGGACTTGTGTCTCCATTTTTTTAATGTAAGAAAAAAGTGTCTAGCCCATTTATTTTGAAAACAAGTTTTGAAGCTAGAAAATAGGTTTCCATCTGATAGGCACATCCTTCTTGATAGTATCATTAGTGTATAAACAGATGCAAATTCTGATTCTGTGGGAGCACTGATGAGGCTCACTGCCTGCACCTGTGCAGGGTTCAACCATACTCTAGGTTTTCAAATGTATTTTACTTTCAGAGGACAACATTTATTTGCCCATGTTTTATCAAAGTAACCTGATATTGAGAGTTGGAATGCAGGGAGAAGTGCTGCTACAACTTTATTTTAGAGATTACTGAAACGCTCATTCTGTTTTGTGGTTTCCGTCCCAAGCTGAGTCTTGGGAAAATAACCTTATGCTCCATTGAGAGTGCTTAGTGCTGACATACAGAAATTGTTCCCAAGGCACTGGGCCAGTCAGCGCTCCTCCTTCTCCATCTCTGCCCTTTCACTGGTTGGTCTCCATGCCCTTGTTGCCTGGTTTCTCTGCCGAGTGCCAGAGCTGCCTGCAGAGATTTTAGCATTTGTGAGGAACATTCAGAACACAGCAACTTAGATCTGGCATGGATATAGAAGCCTGCTGCCTGCAAAGCTCCAGGCATGCTCCGAGGAAGTCCGTGGGCTGGGTGGATAACCAGGCCACTTTCTGATACCAGCTTTTAATTCATTCCGTCCATAATAGCCACTTACTGTGTATCTTTTCTGTGGCAGGCAATGTATTAACATTTTAAACACGTAAGTGTTATGATCACATTTGCAGTTTTGAGATCACTCTCAGAAAGCAGTAAGGAGAATCGAGTGGCTTGAGTCCATGAACTTTGCTGGACTTGTTTCTGTGGAGGGTTAAAAATTGGTGTTGAAGGCAGTTTATTGAAGATGATGTAAGCAAAAATAAAAGTATGAGTTTTGGGGCAATACTTCTCCCCTCCATCAAAACCTGAAATAAGCAAAACAAAGGGATAATAATTGGTTAACAAGAGAAATACCATCCTTAATAAAACCAAGGACATTTCATAACAAACAACTATATGCCAGGAAAAAAATGTGTTAAATTCTATGAAAATGTGTCAAATCCTCAAAAAAAAATTATACCATAGCGAGTATTACAGGACATTTTTCAGAGTAAATAGCAATTATACTAATTGACATATATGTGACAACCACAGCCAAAGATGTTTTTAAGTACAATGAGATCTAGGGTTGTGGTTGGACCACAGAGGAGCAAACCCAGTTTAATACCAGGTAATGTCAGGAGGCAGCAAGCTGAAGAAAAAATCACTTTTATAATCCATGTCCATCACCTGGAATTGGCTTTCTTGCCAAGTACTGACTTCTGGCAGGATTGGAGAGTGAGGCCAGCAGAGGAGGAAGCCAGGGCTGGTGACAGTGCAGACAGCGCAGGACCCTGGATCTCTGTGAGGAGCCTGTGGGAATTAGAGGGGATGTCGTCCCTCAGATTAAGAAGTTATCAGATTTGTCAAGATTTGTTGGAGACCTTAAGTCTTATTAAAAGTTAAATATTTTTCCAGATAACTTCCATTTGTCCCTCCCTACTTTTTCCTTAGCAGATAGCTAGCACACCATAAAAATGAATAATAATCCAAAGGAAACAAAAAGGAAATTGGCTCAAAGATTGGAAAAACAAGGAAGAAAAGTAACGAAAGCAAAAAGGTAAATAAATAACATACATGAAAAGAGTACCAAAAGAGTTTAGACAATTAGTTCACCATAATCTCTAAGAAATTACATAGAATATCAGCTATCTAAAAATAAACTCAAGTAATACATATAAATATTGAAAATGGTGGTTATATGATCCCAGAAGAAAGAAATAAGTAATTTGGCAGGGTTCTAGAGATAAATTTAAGAGAGAAATACAGATATTCATAGAAATTAAAGGCATATTATAAATAAACCAAGAAATAACTAAAACAAATACAACCAAAAATAAAAGGATGTGGCAAGTGAGCTTTAGAAAGGCATATTGTATTAACCGCGTAGTGGATGTCTGTCGTTAGGTTTAGCTCCCCCAACATATGAACCTCTTTCTGTGTTTGGACAATACTTCACCATACGCTGGATTGCTTGTCCACATTCCCTTTCAAATAAGAAAAAAAGTATATGACTTGACAGTAAACACACACTGAGGATGAATTTCGTTTCAGGAAAAGAAAGAA
The DNA here is from genome assembly GCF_000951045.1 of Mandrillus leucophaeus. Classification (NCBI taxonomy): domain Eukaryota; kingdom Metazoa; phylum Chordata; class Mammalia; order Primates; family Cercopithecidae; genus Mandrillus; species Mandrillus leucophaeus. The sequence goes on along the minus strand of NW_012109696.1, from coordinate 4,792,868 downwards.
TTAGTGCATTCAAATGGAGGTCAGTATAAAATTTTCAAACCAACAGAGAGGAAGAGAGAGAGAAAGAAGGGGGAGAGAGAGAGAAAGAAAGGGAAAGAGAGAAACAGAGAGGACGGAAATGCATATATAGGCTATGGTCAAATAATCTCATATGAGTAAAGTTGTGTCCAGAAGAAAAGGAAAGAAAGAATGGAGAGGAGCAATATTAGAAGAGATAATAACTGAGCATTTCCACCTACCAATTCTAGAAGCTCAGTGAAGTGAAAACAACAAAAACTCAGCACAACAAAACAAACACACCTAGGCATATTGCCATCAAATTCCTGAAAAACAAAGATAAAGAAAATATCCTGAAGGATTCTGAAGAAAAGATAAGATTGCATACAAAGGAACAAAAATTAGACTTACAGCTGACTTTGGAGCAGAAATTATGGAAGCCAAAAGACAATCATTACTGAAAGAGTTGCACGGGAAGGGTTGCCAATCTAGAATTTATTTTCAGCAAACTTATACCATAGCAGGTATTACATGATGTTTTCCAGAGTAAATAGCAATTACGCTAAATAGAAGCACATAACTTCAGAAAGGAGTAAAGGGCACCGGAAAAGGTAAATATGTGTGTAAATGTGTATAATAATATTAACTGCATAAAGGAAAAACAGATTACTGTAACTGGAAGAGTTTATAGCCTGTACTCTAAAATATATGACAAAAATAGCACAAAGACAGGAGACAGTAAATAAACTTAAACGGTTGGGAGTTTTTTTCCAAAGGTCAGGAAATAATAATTACATTTATTTAATGTAAACAGCAATAATTTAAAAATGCATATAGTAATTTCTGGGGTAAGAATGAAAAGAATGCTTAAAAACTATAACTGAAGTATTAATAAAATATATATAATTCATATAAAAAATTAAGCCAAAAGAAGGCAAAGACAAAAGAGTAACAAACAAAACTGAAAACAAATATTCAGATTGTTGACTTAAATCCAAATATATAAGTAAGTATCCAAATGTCAATGGATTACAAAATCCATTTAAATTACAAAGATTGTTATGCTGGGTAAAAAATATAAGATCCAAATATCTGCTGTTTGCAAGAGGTATATTTTAGATATAAAGACAATGTGTCATTACAGATCATACAAACATCAAAAAGACAGTAAGTCTATTATAAACAACTTTATGTTAATACATGTGAAATGTGCATTCTTTGAAATTGACAAATTCCTGGAAAAATATGTCATATCAAAACTGACACAAGAATAAATACAAACTCAGATAAATCTGATATCAGTTTACAATATTGAATCCATAATTAAAAAGCTGACCACTAATAAAATTTCAGACCCAGCAAGTTTCATGAGTTAATTCTTTGGAATATTTAAATAAGAGACAGAACTGATCATACTCAGACATCTTCTGAAAACCTGTGTATAGAAGTAATTCCAAACTCATTTTATGAGATGAGTATTGCCCTGAAATCAAAATCTCTCAAGAACATTAAAACAACAACAACAAAATTACAGACCAATATCTTTTATAAACATAGAAACAAAAATCCTGAACAAAACAGTAGTAAACAGAATAGTAATATACAAAATGGGTAATATATTCTAACCAAGATTATTGAAGAAATATATGTTTCCTTCAACACTTGAAAATTAATCAATGTGATTCATCATATTAACAGAAAAAAGGAGAAAAACTGCATGATCATTTTTAAATGACTATAAAGCAAGCATCTGATAAAGTTCAATTCCTGATCATTAGAAAAACTTTCAGAAAATTAGGAATGGAAGGAACAATGGGCATTGTGTAGTACTACAGAGTGGAGGGAGGGGAGTGGGTTAAAAAACTATCCGATATTAAGCTCACTACCTGCGTGACAAGATCCATACTGCAAACCTCAGCAGCACACAATAGTCTCATGTAACAAAACTGCACTGCACTCCAGCCTGAGCAACAGAATGAGAGTCTGCCTCAAAAAATAAACAAATAAAATAAAAGTTGAAATTTTTTTTTAAAAGATGTTAAAATGAAGAATCCTGTAGATAGCATTCTGCTTAATGATGTAACGACCTCCCTAAGACTGGGAATCCTCTGAAATGTGCGCTCCCCTCACCGCCATTCAGCAGTGTCCTAGAGATTCAAGCAAATTCAATAAGGCAAGAAAAAGAAGTTGTAAAAATTGGAAAGAAAATTATTCCCCTTATTTACCAAGATTGTGTTTGTAGCAAACCCAAAATAAATTATGACTATTAAAATTAATAAGTGGATTTAACTAAGTCAATGAATTAAAGTCAGTATGAATGCAAACTGTGTGTTATACCCAAGTGACAAAGATTGGGAGACTCTTTTTTGTAAAATATCAGGGATCAGCTAACTTTTTTGTGTAAAGGACCAGGTAGATAAGGTATGCTTGGCAGGCTACATAGGATGCCTGTTGCATACTCTCTCTCTTTCTTCTGTTATTCCTTAACATTTTTAATGTAAAAAATTATTCTTAGATCATAAGCCATACAAAAACAGGTGCAAGGCTCAAATTGGCTCACAGGTCTTACTTTGCTAACCCTTGATCTTAGCGCCAAAGAACGTGAAACACCTGTGAATTAATCTGAGAGAGGTTATACCTGATTCTTACACTGAAAGCTGAAAAGCATAGCTGAGAGAAATTTGAAAAGACCAAATAAATGAAGAGCAGACCATAATTCAATAGGATGGCCCTTTCTAACCACTGTTACGTGTGAATTTGATATGTGTATGAAAAAAAGTTGAGAATTTCTGTTTATCCTAAGACAGTAATGAGAGAATAAATTTTTAAGCCACACACTGGGAGGAAATATTTGCAATAAATATATCTGACACAGGACTCATATGCGGGATGTTTAAAAACTCGTATAAATCAATAAGGAAAGATAAACATCAAGTTACAAAAGAGAGAAAGACTTAAATGAGATCTGAATAAAATAAAGATATTGGAGAGCTAATACATATATGAAGATGTCCTCCATATCATTAATCACCAAGGACATGCAAATTAAACCAATGATAAGACACTACTACAAATGCATCATTATGGATAAAATGAAAAAGAGAGATAATACCCAGTGTTGTCCGGGATACAGAGGAAATGTAGTTTCCCTACCCTGATTTTAGTGGGTAAGTTTATTCAGCCTTTCTGGAGTTGTTTGATGAGACAAAACTATACTAGCTAAATAGACTTCTACCTCATGTATCAGCCATTCCATTTCTAAGCATAGACCCAAGAGAAATAGCATACTTGTCCATGAAAACATGCATAAAAGGATGTTCATAGAAACTTTATTCATAATACTAAAAAATCTCTGCCAGGAAAATGTGTAAAAATTGTGATATAGTCATAGAATATAACACTACCCAACAGTAAAAATGAGTAAAGTACTAATTCTGATGGCTTCATCCATGACTTCTACAAAGCTGATGCCGAGCAATAAAAATGAGACACAAAAACTTCACCTGCTGCAAACGGCTGTTTATAGGGAGCTTGAAAAAAGGCAAAATTCATTGATTGTGATAAAAATTAAAAGAGTGGTTACCCTTGGTCAGGGAAGGGACAACTGGGATTGAACATTTTTTATCTCTTATTGATTTGGGCAGTGAGTACACAGCACATTCAAAGACACAAATTCCTCAATTTGTTCAATGCACACTCACAATTGGCACACTTCCTATGAGTGGTTATTCATGCTATACTTCAAATTAAAAAGTGAATGAGAGGAGAGGAAATGAAAACTAAGTAATATGCTCTTTTAAGGAACTTAGTTGTAAAGATGAAAGAAAATGAGAGTTGGAGCTGAGGAAAACATGAGTTTGTTTGATTTGCTGTTGTGTTTCTAAGATGATACATAATTGAGTTTGTGTAAAGAATGAAAATATCAAGCACCCGCTCACACATAGGCACACACCTGTGGAGACGAGATAGTTCCAAGATGACTTTAAAAACCTGGAAGAGAATAGCCGGTGTTCAGAGTGAGGAATGGGATTCCAACACCTAAATGAAAGAAGGGAGGAGTGAGAAGACACATTTTTTGACGAATGCATACTTAGATAAGCATCCTCTCCTGGTAGCTGAGTTTTCTCAAGTCTAGGGCATAGCACACAGCTCACAAGGGCTGGGGTGATAGGTGAGGATCACAGGGATGGTCTGCAGTGGCCCTGATGAGGAAGGACAGCCCACACAGGGTGAACTTCTTAAGCAAGTGGAGAAGAATAGGATGAAAATCACTAAATGGATTGTAGTTCAGAGACTTTCATTATGGAGGCAGGATAAAGAGTAAGAAGACGTTAAAGATACTGGACATGGGGTGGTTAAAGTGATGGCATAGACTCAATGGGGAAAGAAAATAAGCCATCCGGGCCAGCTAGGTCCAGAGTGAGAGCTTCAGCAGGGGCTTGCATCTGTATTGGCAGAGGGAGTATTCCAGGGGATAATACGCTCTCTGGGATGATGGTAGAGGCTTGTGGAGTAAGAATCAACAAACTAGGTTGTGGATCTGCAAGTCACCCTCAATGACGGCAGGATACAGAATGGAGAGGAAGGCTGTGAACTGCGTGGCAGAGTCGTAAGGAGTGGACTTCTAGTGATTGCCAAGGGAAGATCATGACATCGGACAACTGACCTATAGAACTACTTTTACTTACTTCAAGTACAGGAAGATGAAAAATAGATGTTGTGGTAGATTGTTGTAATAAGACTCCCAATGACCTACATCCCTCTGTATCCACACCCTTGGGTGGTCCTTCCCACAATCATTCTGACTTGGGACTTGCTCTGGCCAATGGGATAACACAAATATGCTTCAAGCAGAAGCTTAAAAAGAGCTTGCACACGGGGGCTCACATTCACTGGCTGCTTTTGAGAACTCTGTGACCACTCTGTGAAGAAACCTGGGATACGTCCCCAGAGAATAAGATGCCATGTGGAGTGGGGCTCAGTCAACAGAGGTGGAACCACCAACTATGTGACAGCAGTCATCACAGAACAGCCAGATAGCTTGGTCAGAGTGCTGCTGACCAGAGAGGTCAGCCAAGCCAGGCCAGAAGAAACAGCTGCCCAGCAGGCCCAAAGAGAAATCATCAGCTGTTATTTGTGTTTGTCTGTTAGTAACCACTAAGTTTTTTGAGTCTTTTGTTACACAGCAACAACTTACATCCCTGAGAAAAAAAAAAAAGAGAATCCTTGCCTTCTTGGAACATTAGAAAACCGTCTCTGCAATAATAGGTTGTTGTTGTTTTTCTTTAATGGGTAAATTTTAGCAGAGACTATTTATTGTACCTGAAACTGAAAGGGGGATCGGAATACAAACCCAAAATATGCAACTTTGGCATGAGGATTCTGTGGATCTGAAGGCACCCGAGACTCAACAGATGCACACAGAGTTCTCTTCTCTGCCCTTTTCTGCTTAAAAGAGGAGCATGATCTCCCTCTGTGAAGGTGTCCCCGACTCATGCCAGTGAGAGGAGAGCAACTCTTAGTACTGGAGACCCACGGAGAGGAGTCTCACACCTGTCTTTAGCTTCCACCACACATTTCCTAGTCACCTTCTCACAATTTTTATCCCTTGAAGCCCAAGCCATCTTTCCTTTGTAAAATGGTGTACAAGCCCCAAGCGTAACTGCTTCTTTGAGCTTTACTTCCTTTCGGTGAATTCTTTTGCACCTAAAACATTAAAGCTTTGTACTTCTTTTCTATTAATCTGTCTTTTGTCAGTTAAATTTTCAGGACTCTAGTCACTGAACCCGAGAAGGAAGAGGAAAAGTTTTGCCTCTCTGACAGTTCGATGCGTATCTTTTACCTTCTTCCTATACATTTCAACACTGTGTGACGTTTTATAATAAATCTGAGTTACTTTTACCATTAGAAGAAGCTATGTTAAAATTTGAGAAACACCATTTATCCATCAAATATACAATATTACATTATGCCAAGGGTATTTAATGGTTATTCTCCTCCTGATATACAGTTCTTAATTATTATTTACACATATTTTGATGATACAAAATGGTGATAGGAAGATGAATTGATAAATGAGACAGGTTTCTCCAGAAACAGACTGGCTTCATGAAATAGTAGTTGATTGACCAATTTTGCAAACAGGGTAGGCTTTCTCACCAAAAAAAAAAAAAAAAAAAAAAAAAA
>NW_012109696.1:4780687-4785485 GCF_000951045.1 Mandrillus leucophaeus | reverse complement strand
GAGTTTGTCTGATGGTCAGTCTGCACTGCACCCTACTCTATTAGCTCTCACGGCTGGCCCGCATCTTACCTTCAATGGCCCCCACACCCTGGGTACCAGCTCTCGGAGGACAGGAAGCTGTGTTTCCACCGTGGGACTTGGTGTCTGCCCTGTCATGGTGCCCGTGGATGGTGGATGCTCCCTCTTCTCTTACGGAAATGGCCAGTGGGCTCTCCCCTGCCCCACGACCTTGTCTCTGCTCCCCCTCCAGCAGCAGGTGAGAAGAAAAAGAGGCTCCTGTTTGTGGCCTTGCCAGCATGTGGGTGTCCAGGATGAGCCAGGCCATCACCTCTCCAGCGTCTTCACAGGCTTCTGACTCCATGTGGATGTGGCCAGCTTTGTAGTCTATACTCCCTTTTCAACAGACAGCTGTCCAGCACACACCTGCCCAGCACTCACCTGCCCACCACACACCTTCCCAGCACCCACCTGCCCAGCAATCACTCACCTGCCCAGCCCCCACCTGCCCAGCACTCTCACCTGCCTAGCACTCACTCATGTGCCCAGCACTCACTCACCTGCCCAGGACAAACTAAACTTCCAGCACCAATCTGCTCAGTAGTCACTCAACTGCCCAGCACTCACGCACCTGCCCAGTACTCACCTTCTCAGCACTCACCAGCCCAGCATTCAGCTGCCCAGCACCCACCTGCCCAGCACTCACCAGCCCAGCATCCAGCTGCCCAGCACTCACCTGCCCAGCACCCACCTGCCCAGCACTCACCAGCCCAGCATCCAGCTGCCCAGCACTCACCTGCTTGTCTCCTAACGCAGGCCTTTCGGGTCACTAGCTGGTGGTCTCATCCCCACCAAACTGCAATCCTGGGTAGCTCTGGTGTGTGATGTGTGTGGTGTGTATGATGTGTGCATTTGTGTGGTTTGTGATGTGTTTGTGTATATGTGTGGGTCATGTGTGTGGTATATATGTGTGTGTATCTGTGTACATGATGTGTCTGTTTATATGTGCTTGTGTCTCTGTGTGTGTGCTTGTGTGTCTGTGTCTGTGTGTGTCTGTGTATGTGTGTGTATCTGTGTGTGCCTGCATGTGTCTGTGTCTATGAGTATGTCTGTGTATCTGTGTGTGTGCATGTATGTGTCTGTGTGTGTATGTGTATGTGTGGGTGTGTGCTTGCATGATGTGTATGTTACGTGCCCGTGTCTGTGTCTATGTATGTCTGTGTGTGTGTGCATGCCTGCATGGTGTGTGTATGTGTATGTGCCAGCGTGTGTGTGTGTGCATGCCTGTATGATGTGTGCATGTGTGAGTGCCTGTGTGTGTGTCTCTGTGTGTGTGTATGTATGCCTGTATGGTGTGTGTGCCTGTGTGTGTGCACACCTGTATGGTGTGTCTGTGTATGAGTGTCTATGTGTGTGTCTGTGTGTGTGCATGCCTGTATGGTGTGTGTCTGTCTGTGTGTGTGAGTGTCTACGTGTGTGTGTGTGCATGCCTCTATGATGTGTCTGTGTGTGTCAGTGTGTGTGTGTGTGCGTGCCTGTGTGTGTCTGTGTGTATGTGTCTGTGTGTGTGCATGCCTCTATGGTGTGTCTGTGTGTGTGTGTCAGTGTGTATGTGTGTCTGAGTGTGTGTGCGCCTGTGTGTGTGTTCATGCCTCTATGGTGTGTGTATGCGTGAGTGTCTGTGTGTGTGTCTGTGTGCATGTGTGTGCATCCCTTTGGTGTGTGTGTATGTGTGTCTGTGTGCATGTGATGTGTGTGTGCGCTTCCCTTTTGTGTGTGTGTGTATGTGAGTGTGTACGTGTGATACCTGTGTCTTCCTTTAATGTCCTTGGTCGCTGATGCTGCAGGAATAATGAAGCACACAAATCTTGGAAATGACTTAAGAGCAGATTTGAAGCCATGAGTAATAAGGGAATGGAAATCAAAGGCCACTTACGGTTATTTCAGCTAAAGAAAATAAATACGGTTTTTAGGGGAGAAAACAATTGTTTAGTGGTTAAGGTCATGAGCTCTGGAGTGAGTCCATGGCCTTGAACCCAGCCCCATTCTTTATAGGTTGTAAATCACCATGCCTCAGTTTCCTCCTCTGTCAAATGCTGTGCCGGGAATTCACAGAGCATTTAGTTCTTGATTGATGTCAATGGTTGATGATGTTTTCTGTTTTAAAAAGGACACGCCAAAGGACAGTGCAGTTAGATAATCAAAACAGAAGCCCCAGAGTGGAAAGACTGAGGGGGCAGGGAAGAGATTCCAGGAAAAGGTGAGCAGACCCTCAGTTGAAACAAGATTTTAAAGCCTCTGTTCCTTTTGCCATCCTGTGGACTCCGAGACGCCTCTTACTCTGGTGACGCCTGTCTAGGAATACTGAGCGGGCTACTGAGGCTCCATCAGGTAAGTCACGATTCTTTATTGAAATTCCTGTTTTCCTTTGATGCCATTTCTTTCACACCTGTTTAATTTATTTAGACCCTGGGTTCATGAATTAGGGCTAATTTTCTCTGTTGACCCTAAACGTTAAAGCACGATCACGTTACCCTTTTTGTAGAAATCAAGTTTCTTTTCCTTTCTTTTTTTTTAATTTTGAGAATCTCAGATCCTTTGTGTTCTATTATTCCTGGTCTCTACAAGCTTCTTAGAGTGCAATGAAGAAATACGCTTATGAAGAATCACTTTACCATGCCCTGAAATCAAGCCATTTTGAGGGTAGGGGGAGGCTGTTCAAGCGACTTACTAGGGCATGAGACACAATGTACCATTGATGCTGCGATCGTGGCTCCATGGCGGCTGGAATGCAATTAACTGAGCTGGAAGGCGTCCAGCTTGCGCTCTCCTCTCGGGAAGAAAAGCTCTGTGCAACCTTTATGACCACGTCAGATTGGACCGTTGGTTTCACATCTCAGGAGAAAGAGACTCTCCTCTCTTCGGGCACTGGCTCAGAACTGGGAAGAGTAAAGAGGGAAGAGGCTGTGTACAGGATCTGATGTGACCGAGTCTCTCCTGGGACAGAAGGCTCCCACCACGTCCCTGTCTGGAGATGGACTCAAGGAACCTAGAGAATGGTGGAATTTCGGTGTCTTTGCTCAGGCACCTGTCCCATCATTGCGTTGTCTTCAGTGTTTATTCCATCTCTGTGTCTGTGTGGAAATCTGTATAGATGGCTGTGGTTGACCTCATAAATTAGAAGACAGCAAAATGGAAACGGCACAGCAAATAACTTACAGCTGATAAACAGCAGCAGTGCATTATGGAACATAAAATTTGAAATGCTTTTCTGGGCCTCAGCTTCCTAAAGCTTCTTTGATTGTCAAATGTTGTTACTAACTCCAAGTATAAGACATCTGCCATCTACCTTTCTTACACACCACGGACAAGCCTCAAGGCCACCGGGAAATTATGAAAACATAAATGTAGACAACACTGATGTGATGTTAACTCTACCTTTTAAAACACTTACTGTTTTTGATCTGTAGTTTATAATAGCTCTGGACTATCTGTATCCAGATGAAGCTGTGATTCAGGCAGCATGCATGCACACACACACAAGCATACATATGTACACACAAGTATACCAAATGTACACACAAGCACACATATACACTCTGGTACACACATGTATCCACACGAATACACATGCACATATATATGCACACATGAGCATGCACACCCACATAAAACCACACATGCACACACACTGGTGCATATATATGTACACATGCACACACTCTGGAGCACACATACATGCATGCACAAACACACATGAACACAAACACACACCCTCACAGGCACATACAATATACTTGCTAAGAGTTGAAGCTGGGCTGTGCCACCCATGTTCAACTATCTCCAGAGAAGATAGTCCCAATTCTCCAGAGCAGGTGGCCCCAGTTCTTTAGAGTATGTAGTCGCAGTTTTCTCGAGTGGGTAATCCTAGTACTCTAGAGTGGGTAAGCCTTGCTTTCTAGATTGGATAATCTTAATTCTCTGGAGTGGGCAATCCCAGTTCTCTGGAGTGGGTAATCTTAGTTGTCTAGAGTGCGTAATCCTATTTCTCTAGAGTGGACAGTCTCAGTTCTCTAGAGTGGGTTATCCTAGTTCTCTAGAGTGGGTTATCATAGTTCTCTAGATTGGGTAGTCCTAATTTTCTAGAATGAAGAGTCCCAGTTCTCTAGAGTGGGCAATCCCAGTTATCTAGAGTGGGTAATCTTATTTCTCTAGAGTGGGTAATTCTATTTCTCTGGGGTGGGTAATCTTAGTTCTCTAGAGTGGGTAATCTTATTTCTCTAGAGTGAGTAATCCTAGTTCTCTAGCATGGGTTATCTTATTTCTCTAGAGTGGGTAATCCTAGTTCTCTAGAGTGGGTAATCCTAGTTCTCTAGAGTGAGTAATCCTAGTTGTCTATAATCCTATTTCTCTAGAGTGGGTCATCCTAGTTCTCTAGAGTTGGTCATCCTATTTCTCTAGAGTGGGTAATCCTATTTCTCTAGAGTGAGTAATCCTAGTTCTCTAGAGTGGGTAATCCTATTTCTCTAGAGTAGGTAATCCTAGTTCTCTAGAGTGGGTTATCCTATTTCTCTAGAGTGAGTAATCCTATTTCTCTAGAGTGGGTAATCCTATTTCTCTAGAGTGGGTAATCCTAGTTCTCTAGAGTGGGTTATCCTATTTCTCTAGAGTGAGTAATCCTATTTCTTTAGAGTGGGTAATCCTATTTCTCTAGAGTGGGTAATCCTAGTTCTCTAGAGTGGGTAATCCTAGTTCTCTAGAGTGGGTAATCCTAGTTCTCTAGAGTGGGTTATCCTATTTC
>NW_012109696.1:4777601-4780237 GCF_000951045.1 Mandrillus leucophaeus | reverse complement strand
AAAAAAAAAAGCCTTATTCTCATTAAAACATGCAATCATTCAATCATTGATTGCACACTGGCTTTGAAGATTTTTCTCTTTTTAAATTTGCTTCACTACTATACAGAAGATAAGATAAAATGCCTTCTTTGCTTCCTAGCATTGATGTCTCTGCTGTGTTTCAAATCTGAAGTATTTTTTTTTTTTTACTTTACAACAAAAATCAAAAAAATCATTAAATGATGTTAGAGACAGCAGGAAGTATGTAAGAATCATAGAACATCTTGCTGCAGTTTATATTACTTCATTATCTAAATCAGTGGGTAATAATTTCTTGTATATCAAAGCTCGTAATTATTTTCAGGGATAGGAGCCACGGGAGGGGAAGTGGGAGTTTGAGAATGATGTCAATAAAAGAGCCAGGGTTTCTGCAGAAAAGTGGAGGAATTTGCCCAAAGAACAATTATGTAAATAAAATGTGCCCTGGGCTAGAATAATTTCATTGTCACCCATTGACAGAAATGGCCCCAGGCACAGGCACGGAAGTATTCACTTAGGGAGGTGGATCCAGTTGGGGCAGGGTGGGGAAGAAAGAAAAAAATGTTTTTAATTTATTTTGCTCCTGATTATACATTGGAAGGTGGGTCTTTTCTGCATCCTAGATTATTTGCAAGGACAGGCTACAGAGCGTGTTCTAGCAGGAAGGGTTTCATCCATAATCCCCCCTTTTCCTTGCCTCAGAGCTCCCCGACTGGCTCAGCCCTTCCACCTAATCCACACTCGGACTCCTCCCACCTTAGAACACAACATCCAGACGCTCTTGACCCTTCTTGTTCTCTGTTTACTCTCAAACATTTTGCAAGAAGAATTTCCATAAGAAGAAATGTATAGATTTTATGATGCATCACATTAAAAACGATAATAATCTAGGAGTCCAAATGGTATTGACATGTTTTTATTTTGTCCAGCAAGAATATTGTTTTAAAAGAACGTTTGTTATCTGTAAAAAAGAAAGGGCACATTGTAATCCCAGAAACTACAGGAAGGAGATGCTCTCCGATAACACTTAGCTTTCTGAAAAAGTTACGAGGGTGACATTATTGGTAGGTTTCTCCTTCGCTCCTAGTGGGCAGAGCACTGCATTGCGCATCCTCTCTGGGCCTGGGTGTGGGCGGCGGCTCCCCTCAGTCCGCTTCCCGTCCCTCCTGATGGTGGCCTGGAGTGTATCTTTCCCCCCCTACCTGAGCTGTCCCTGCTCTTCCTCCCAGACTGGGACCCCTCGTCCGTCCAGGGTGAGTCCTGAGTTTGTCTGATGGTCAGTCTGCACTGCACCCTACTCTATTAGCTCTCACGGCTGGCCCGCATCTTACCTTCAATGGCCCCCACACCCTGGGTACCAGCTCTCGGAGGACAGGAAGCTGTGTTTCCACCGTGGGACTTGGTGTCTGCCCTGTCATGGTGCCCGTGGATGGTGGATGCTCCCTCTTCTCTTACGGAAATGGCCAGTGGGCTCTCCCCTGCCCCACGACCTTGTCTCTGCTCCCCCTCCAGCAGCAGGTGAGAAGAAAAAGAGGCTCCTGTTTGTGGCCTTGCCAGCATGTGGGTGTCCAGGATGAGCCAGGCCATCACCTCTCCAGCGTCTTCACAGGCTTCTGACTCCATGTGGATGTGGCCAGCTTTGTAGTCTATACTCCCTTTTCAACAGACAGCTGTCCAGCACACACCTGCCCAGCACTCACCTGCCCACCACACACCTTCCCAGCACCCACCTGCCCAGCAATCACTCACCTGCCCAGCCCCCACCTGCCCAGCACTCTCACCTGCCTAGCACTCACTCATGTGCCCAGCACTCACTCACCTGCCCAGGACAAACTAAACTTCCAGCACCAATCTGCTCAGTAGTCACTCAACTGCCCAGCACTCACGCACCTGCCCAGTACTCACCTTCTCAGCACTCACCAGCCCAGCATTCAGCTGCCCAGCACCCACCTGCCCAGCACTCACCAGCCCAGCATCCAGCTGCCCAGCACTCACCTGCCCAGCACCCACCTGCCCAGCACTCACCAGCCCAGCATCCAGCTGCCCAGCACTCACCTGCTTGTCTCCTAACGCAGGCCTTTCGGGTCACTAGCTGGTGGTCTCATCCCCACCAAACTGCAATCCTGGGTAGCTCTGGTGTGTGATGTGTGTGGTGTGTATGATGTGTGCATTTGTGTGGTTTGTGATGTGTTTGTGTATATGTGTGGGTCATGTGTGTGGTATATATGTGTGTGTATCTGTGTACATGATGTGTCTGTTTATATGTGCTTGTGTCTCTGTGTGTGTGCTTGTGTGTCTGTGTCTGTGTGTGTCTGTGTATGTGTGTGTATCTGTGTGTGCCTGCATGTGTCTGTGTCTATGAGTATGTCTGTGTATCTGTGTGTGTGTATGTATGTGTCTGTGTGTGTATGTGTATGTGTGGGTGTGTGCTTGCATGATGTGTATGTTACGTGCCCGTGTCTGTGTCTATGTATGTCTGTGTGTGTGTGCATGCCTGCATGGTGTGTGTATGTGTATGTGCCAGCGTGTGTGTGTGTGCATGCCTGTATGATGTGTGCATGTGTGAGTGCCTGTGTGTGTGTCTCTGTGTGTGTGTATGTATGCCTGTATGGTGTGTG
>NW_012109696.1:4776208-4777083 GCF_000951045.1 Mandrillus leucophaeus | reverse complement strand
TTCTCTAGAGTGGGTAATCCTAGTTCTCTAGAGTGGGTTATCCTATTTCTCTAGAGTGAGTAATCGTAGTTCTCTAGAGTGGGTAATTTTATTTCTCTAGAGTTGGTCATCCTAGTTCTCTAGAGTGGGTTTTCTAGTTCTCTAGAGTAATTCTAGTTCTCTAGATTGGGTGGTTCCAGTTCTCTTGAATAGATAGTCTCTGCCCCCCAAATGCTCCATGTTTGAAATTCTCTATGATTCCAGTTCTGCTGCTTGCACCACCACAGATAACAGAGCAATCGTAACCTTCACATTGGCCTTGTCAATAATTGGTTTGGGGCTGAGGAAGCCAGACTCCTTTGGACAGCTGAGAGGCAGAGGCAAGCTTGCTTTGGGGAGAGAGAAGGGAGTCTCTGGCCTCACCAGGTGTGAATGAAGACACACTGCGGACCTCCATCCCGTACTCAGAATTTGCAGAACTCACAGGGGTGGAGCCCAGGCAACCAGCATCTGTGCTTCTTATGAGCTGAGTCAGATTTTCTAGAGGCTCATTCTAGTTAGGGCTGAGATTTGTTCCCTTGCTGTTGAGATTATTTTAACTGACCAGGTTAGCACTTTATAGAGAGTCATTCATTCTAATAGGCCATGAGTATTATTTAAGATATGAGCTCTTCACCGATTATTTCAAGACATCCCACTAATAGAGTAATCAGGAAAGATTCCCGTCCTAAATCCTTGGCTTTCGAAAATGACACTCTGCTTTTCACTCTGGGATGGCCAGACGTGCATGAACGTTGGATCTGGCATCACACTTCACAAGTGGGCTGAGGTGATGCAGACTCACGGGGAGCAGAGAATGGAGACGCTGCTCTTAATCGTCTGCACGGGCTGCCTTC
>NW_012109696.1:4764709-4774863 GCF_000951045.1 Mandrillus leucophaeus | reverse complement strand
TGCCTTCCTGTGTCTCCATTTCTTTTTCTTTTAAGGACACCAGTCATAATGGATTAAGGTCACCCCCTCCAAGCAACCTCATTGAACCTAATCATACCTTTCAAGGCTCCACCTCCACACACCGTCACAAGCTAAGGTACTGGGGGTTAGGGCTTCCACGCACGAACTTGGCATGACACAATTCAGCCCAGAACAGAGCCTTATGTGTACGTGTGACAGTGTACTCATGTCTTCTGGAGGACCCTGGGTGCCTGGCAACTGAGGGGCACTCAACCAACGTTTGGATGAATTTGTAGAAGACATTTGGTTGCAGTCCTAATTGTTATAGTATTTGACCCATATCTGATGCGATTTGCTTTCTTTTTTTAGTTAAATTATTTTTTAATGATGTGGTCACAACGGTTTAATCTTCTCCAGGATCCTTTTCTGCCCTCCTTTAGAATTTTTTCATGTCAAACCCTAAGAACAAAAGTTCAGTACAGTGCCTCTGGTATTTACCAAAGGTAGAGGGCCTGTTGGCACATTTCTGATTCTTTGAACCCTCTCATATCGGGCTGCTAGTACCTTGTTAAATATTTTCCCCAGTTTTAATCAAGTGAAGCATTTGCACACAGATTTTCTCTTGGCTGCTTATGTTAACTTCTCTATTTCCAGCTTCGTTTGAAGCGCAGTGGCACTAACTCATAAAATTAATTCCCATTTCGTGGGGTTGTCAGAAATGAGGATTGTTCTGACCCCTACTTGAACTCATCAGCTGAAATGAAGTTGTTCACTGAGCTGGGGAAGACAAAGCTTGGCTCCAAGAAATTAATCAGCTCCATCAGCCCTCGGAAGAGGCCTGGAGACCGCCCCGCCACTCTGACCCTGGATAGCTCCGGATCCCGTGCGCAAATGAAAGCCATCACTCCTGGCAAGGAAGATACTAAATTATAGGCTTTTAAATTTAATTTTCAGTTTACTTGTGTTTTCGATTAGCGTGCCATGTCTCATAAAGGTGGCAGTACCTTTCGGTAGTAAACGCCTCCATCCTGTAGCTTGCACTGCCCTTGTCATGAAAAGGCAAATTTGAACTAAGATCTGTTAGCAAATGAAACATGAAGTGTGTCTTTTATTTCCTCTGACACCTTAAGCAACAATACCGAATTATTTTCTTCACACCAAAATCGATAACAGACTTGGAAATAAAAAGTCGCCGTGGGCCTGGGGCCACAGAATTTCCCGACAGGCTCCTAAAACTATCTTCTGACTGCCGGGAGGCCGGCTGGACAGCCACTCACTCGTCTTTCCTGATTTACTCGTGGGACAGCTCCCCGGGCTAGCGAAACTCACAGGCTGGATGACAGATGGTGGCTGGAGACCCCCTGTCCCCGCACACCTTTCTCTCCGTGGGACTTCGGTCATGCACACTCAGACGGGGACGTTTCTTCTGTTCTTGAGAGCAGAAATGAGAATGGCCCCTTCTTGGAGCATTCTGACGTTGGTGACAGCCCTCTTTGTTCCCCGCTGATGACCCCAGGTGTAGATTTACACTTAAGCAACATTAACCGCTTTAAGAAAGAAAAGCTCCCGAGAAAGCCTTATTGTTGCCACAGACTCGAAGCGGACCGCACAAAGAGATCCCAGGGCTGACTGAGCCACGGTGCCATGGCCCCCACAGCAACGGTTCTTTGGCACCCCAGGGGGGCGTTGGACAAGGAGCCAGAGGGGTTGGGGGTCTGTAAGGCATAGAAACAACCCCCTCAAACACTTATCACCCAAGAGACCAAGTGCATTCAGGAAAGCATTGGTGGGGCCGCGTGCCTGGAGATCTCAGGATGGATGTGGAGGGACTGAGGGTCCCAGCGTGTCTGTGCAGGTGTGGGCTGGGCTCCCCAGTGGGTGCTGCCTATGCTGCCATCTGCTCCTCTGCCCACCTCACTGACTCCTCTTGACCAGCCTCATCTGCTCCCTCCGGGTCCCCTCTTCTTCCCTGGAAATCCTAGCAGTGGTATAAGAGCGAGAGCAGGCTCTTAGGGAAGGAGATCCTGGCCTCAGCGAAGGCTGGAAGGTACCCATGCTGCAAACCCAGAGGGACTGGGGAGGAACTGGAGACCCCAGGCTCAGAAAGCACAGGGGCCTCAGGGGCCGGATCTACCCTCTTCAGCAGTACAGCAGGGCCCCTTGACACAGCCTCTCCCCTCACGGATCCCTCACTCTCTCTCTCTGCTGAGTGGGGCTAGCCTACATGCCCCACACCCTTACCCCCCAGGAGAGTCCCACAGGAGCAATTTGATCCACACCTGAAGGCCCTAGAGGAGCCATGGGCAGAGGAGCAGGGGAGATGCCGGAGGGCCTGGGGAATTATTTCTGGAAAATCTTCCCCCTTCTTGTCCTCGCTCCTCTTTCTGCCTTGGCCCCCACAGGTGAAGAAGGTGAGGACAATGGTGCTGGATGGTGTTCCCCGACCCTAGGAGCTGCCACTCCTGCCACCCGCAGCCTGGGTCTTCATCTCAGAGAACTCCACAGCCAGGGCTCTCACCATGCAGGCTCCGGCCTCTGCCCTGTTCTCTACCCACCTCCTTCTTGTGGGCAAGCGACGTCCCCTCTCCAGGGCTCAGTTTCAGCATCTGAAGATGGGCACAGTAACACCTGCAAAAATGGACACAATAACACGCGTGGTTTCCCTGGATTGCCAGGTGGGCAGACGGGTCACTGAGGCCAAGCACTCAGCAGTGTCCCATAGCGAGTACCGCCCACTGCGGCTGGGAGATCAGCTTCCTTTCCTGAGTCTCAGGGTACATGGGCGTTTGCTGAAGCTACATGTGCAGGGACTCCTTCCCACTGAGGGGTCATGGGTGCTGTCTTGTGGGGGGGCAACATTTGCTCAGACTCTGTGGATGAGTGACCAGACCCTTGTGGACCTCAGCTCTGCTGGCTTCTAATAGCAGGGCTTCAGAGAGTTAGAGTAGCGCTTCATTTCCTCTTTTTAACATGGCATCTCATGGGTGTTGTAAGCATGAGATTAGGTAAAGCTATTCCTACAGAGTTGTTGATTCCGCCCCTGGCATGTAGTCACCAGTGCCCCTTTCTTCTCTGGGCGCAGACAGCAGCCTCAGGTGAGCTCTGACTCCTCCCAGAAGAAAACTGTCAAGGATGCCGTGCCTCTGGCTCTGGGCCAAATTACTGTGTCTATGCTCAGACCCTTCTGTCAGTCCCCGGGACCTGGCCAGCCACTCAGGGGACCATCTTTCCTTTGTAGAGACACCTGGGGATTGGGAGAAGCTGCCGAATGTGCAGCGTCTTCAGGGAGGACATCCTGGCCTCCAGTGACAAGATCCCAGAGATGGGGAAGGCACTGAACACACGTGTGCTGCTGAGGAGACTGCCAGCCTGAAGCACACCTGTGTCCCTGGGGTGGGGCCATCTGGGTACTTGCTCCCCCCAGCACCATGTCTCACTCTTTCAGAACTTTCGTCCTCATTGCACTGAGATCCTCATCGGCCCTCCTCCCAGTGCCTCCAGCAACAGTGGGATTCTCCTGGTCCTACACTGTGGCTGCTGAGTACATGGACCCATGTGTCCTGCCTGACCACCTCCCCTCTGCCGATCCACCCTTCGATGTCCCTAGGCAGTGGCCTCTCCTTTGTCCCCCTGGCCTCTCAACTTCTCTTCTTCCTCCACCGCCAGGAGGGGGCCTGGGTGGGCACCGGAGGCCTCCCCGACCAGCTTTTCAGGCTGCTTCTGCGGCTGTGCTGGCTTCTGCACAGACTTTACCATGCTGGAATGCCCCTCACTCTGTTGAGTGCCACGGCTTTTGCAGCAAGACCCACAGTCTGGGTGGCTCAGACAGCAGGGAGGCATGCATCCTCTCTGTGTGGGAGGCCGCAGGTGCACACACTGGCAGGACTGGCTCCTTCTGGGGGCTCCAGGAGAGGAGCCGCCACACCTCTCCCACATGCTGGCTCTGCCCGTGACCCTTGGCACGCTTGATTTGCCAACAGCCATTCTTATCTAGCCTCTGCTGTCAGGTGGCCAGCTTCCTGTGTGTCCCTGCATCCCTGCCAATCCACAGAGCCTTCTTATAAGGACATCATCCCTTGGATTTAGGGCTCACCCTAATCCAGGATGACTTCATCTTACCTTGATTACATCTGCCACAAATCCATGTCCAATGAAGTCATATTCATAGGTTCCTGGAGTTAGAACTGAAGCCTATCTGTTTTCCCTGAATTGGACAATTGGATCTTTTCTGGCTGTCCACCACTGAACCTCCTTCTGTTTATGTTTGTGCATCATTGGCTGCCAAGAGAAAGCCCCCATCTCCACATTGCCCGGGAAACCCAGACTATGGGACAGCCTCCCAGGACTTGGGCCCAAGGAACTAAAGAGAAGGAGGCAGGAGGCCCTTGCAGAGGCGCTCAGTGTGTCCAGGGTCCGCACATGCAGCCAGCATGGCTCTGGGCCTTCAGTCTGCTCCAACAAGTCCGTGGTAATGCTGAGTGACCCTTTCTCCATGTCAGACAGTCCCAGTCCCCAGCCATGTGGAGGTGCAGGTAGCCCAGAGCCTGTCTTCCCTGTCAGTTCCCCTCCTGCAACATTTAGGGCCCTGCTCAGGACGGATGGGTCCAGGAGCCTTCCCTGGGAGCCAGGGGTAGGCCAGAATCCCCTGCGTTTTGCTCCCTTAATGCACGTTCCTCTGTGACTGCATTTATGGCCTTCCCTGTTGTTGTCAGCACATGACTGTGTCTCCCAGACAGAAGGACAAGAGCCAATCCCTTCCTATATTTGTGCCCTCATCTCCGGGGACACAAAGATCTCACTAGGTGCTTGTGAAATGAATGAATGAATGAATGAATGAATGAATGAACTTGTCACAGCTTCCACGAACGTCTGACTTCCGCCATTTTCCCACCGTGGACCCAGATAGGCCTCCTGGGTAATTTTGCTGCTAAACAGTGGGAGGCAGATGCTCTCAGGCCTCCCCAGACTGCAGAAGCCCTCAATACTTTCACCCCACAATGGAAGCACTGAGAACCTGCCCTGGGTCAGAGCAGGGTGACCTCTGAATGCAAGCATGGCTTTCATTATCTCTATTGCTACAACTCTCCGAGAAAAGCGTCCTCATCTTTGCTTTCCTCGGTCTTGGACAACTGGTCATCTGCATCGGTCACCAAGCCAGTGGACCTCAGAGCCGGGAGGGGCCAGGCCTGTTCAGCACAAGACACTTGCATTGCTTCACTCTCTAGAGGATGTGCCCTGTCCAGAACATGGGGAAAGCCCAGGGCACGCATGATGCAGGTGTCTGTTCCACATGTGCCTGTCATTCCAGCATGTCCACAGACCTGACACCTGGGCCAGCTCCCCAGCTGACGCCTCCACCCTCATGTTCACCCTACACCCGGGAGAGGGGGCTTCACTCTTCCCCAACCCAGTGCATCTGCACCCTTCTACAGGATTCGGAAGCAGCACGCCATCGAGAATGCATATCTCAAAACTACTGACAAAATGCGAGGTTGCAAAACTGTTAACCGTGGTGACATCTTTCCAGTAGATTAAAAGGAAAAATGAGGTTTTTATTATATGGGTATAACAATACTTAAAACACTTAATCTGCGTATATTTCATTTGTGTGGGCCAGGTGCAATTCAACTGAACAGGATTCTCTTTTCTCACTCCCTAGAGCTCACCTGCCAATCATGGCTATTATGACTTTGTGCAAAAATAAGGAAATGTGAAGAATGTATTTTCCCATAACAAAACCCCAATTATACCAATTTAATCAAAGGAAATTGATTTATGTATTTATTATATTTTCATAATTTATACATTCTATGACACAATTACATGCAATTAAGCATGTCATGTTATATATAATTAAATTAATTATATATTCAAAATAGCATAAGTATTAATATAGCAAATATATTAATATTTAGAAAATAATACATTACATATAGTTAAACATCTTGTATTACACTTAATTATATATTAGATGTTATATTTCTAAAGGCTTTATAAAATATGATATACAAGAATGTATACTATGTGATTATATGATTTATGAATTATTACTTACTTTGTAATTCCAATCTCCCATGTACAGACGCTACATTTCCTGCTCCTGCTGACACAAAGGTCTGGTGTTTGCCATCAGCAGAGGAGGGGCAGAGTCTACCTGGAATTGCCTTTTCCTGTGTTTCCCACTCTGCTCTCTTCCCAGGTTCTCCTCCACAGCTCCTCACTCCAACTTCTCCCCTCAACTTCTTCCCCTCCACCTTCTCCCTACCCAGCTTATCCCCACTCCAGCTTCTCCCCAACTTTCTCCCTTCCACCTTCTCCCTCTCTACCTTCTCCCTCTCTACCTTCTCCCTCTCCAGCTTCTCACTCCCAACTCCATGATTCTTTTTGAATCGAGGTAAACGTGGCTTCTCCCTGCCATGGTTGTGCTTTGGGGGAAATGTCCAAACTCATTTGGCTGCCTTGATCTTCTGTAGGATCAAGGATCAAATAAGCCACCACTGGGCCCATCTGTCCCTTTGTAGGGAAGGAGTGTGACTGCTCCACTTTGCCCCACTTGGGTCTTTCTCCTCTGATGAAACCACAGCCTCTGGTCTGGAGGTCAGGACATGTGTCTAGTGTTTAGTTCATGTTAGCATCAGAGGATTAAAGAACCTCTTTTCTGTTAACATGGCTATCCAGGAGTCTACCTAGATGGCATCAGGTTAACAGGCACACTTTGTGTTTAGACCTTTTCATCTTTTTACATCCAGGTCATGAAGAGCTGTGCTTTGCTGCTGGTAGAGCTCTGCTGCCAGCAGAGCTCCTTCCAGAGTGTTGTGAGTCCAGCATCCCTTTAGACTGTCCTGCGTGGGTGTGTGCAGACCTGGGAGGCTCTGGGGTAGGTGTCCTTTGAGTCCCCTTCCTGGCTCCTCCTGGTTCCTGTCCTGTGTTGCTGGCCCCACCCTGCTCTGGAGAGCCAAGTCCGTGCTCTCTTTTGTGAGAACATCTGGGTCTGTATTAGGCATATCCAATGCTTTTCTATCTGAATTAAAAAAGAAAAAAACACAGCGGATCTTGTAAGATTTAACCAATACCAACGAAAAGCATGTTCAAATGACTTTCTGTTTTACTGAGTAAATAACTCACTCAAAGTTCCAAATACATTTCTAATGGACTTAGTGGAAAGTCTCCCAGTTGCTGCCCTGGCCGCCTTCCCCCTGAAACGGGTCATCGGTAGTGCTGGCTGCCTGCTCGGGCAACCAGAATCTCCGCACCATGGCAAAGACACCTCCGCAAACATGCAAACAAAGCCTGCATGCTGTCTGCATCGTGCTTGGATTTATCTGCATCTTGGGTATCATTCCTCAGCAGGTGATGGAGAATGTCTTCCTTCTTTCTTTGTTGTTGTTGTTGTTGCTGTTGTTGTCCTGAGCTGTCAGTTGCTCACCTCTCCCCGGATTTGGTCAGAGCACTGAACATAATTGTCGCACATCTTCGTCATCGGCCCTGCATCTCCAGATGGTGGGTCTAAACCATTCAGTTCTCCTCTTCCCTCCCGGGTTCTGCTTATTTTCAGATCACCTTTGTGTTTTATGCCCTGAATCGATTTCTGACTATTTGGGAATGAGAACAGTGGGCCGTTGTTTCACATTTCTCTGGACCTGCCCCAGGAACCCCCACTCTTTGGCACTGAAGGGTAACTCTGCTCTGCTCCACCTGAAGCCCCATCCCAAGAGAGAGAGGGTCGAGGAGGACACTGCTGGGGGTGTGTGGCTGGGCCAGGAGCTGCCCATGGGAAACCCGACAGTTTCCAGGCCTGCTGATCAAACCATACAAAAGACAGGTGACCAAAATGCTTCTGAAATGTCGTCACTGAACCCTGACAGAAGGCCCTGCCCCACCAGGACATTAGAACCAGCCAGCCAAAAAGCGCCCAGTCCACCAGAGCTGGTGTAAGAGTGTCCCCTCTGTCTAAACCCAGGCAAGGAAAGTAACCGGATGACAGCAAATACACTGCTGGCACGCTGCTCTTCCCTGGTTTCAGCCACAGCTGCCCTGTAAAAGCCCATTGTACTGCCCTGCTCAGGGGATCTTCCTCTATTTTGTTGGCAAGCCACTGCTCCACTCATCACTAATACAAGCCAATTAGATGTTTAAAACTCAAATCTTTGACATTTTATATGCTTTTTAACAAAATGAACACAAGAAATAACTTATTTATGTCCTATCCAGTTCAACATTCCTGCAGCTCTGTGCAAAGCACCTGGGCATTGAGAGAACATTCTAGACCAGGGCTAGCACAGAGTACACTGATAGCCAGACATAAAGAGCCAGGCATCATTGTAAGCTGCTGGTCCTCTGGTCTCTGTCACTAGGACTGCCCTCTGACCTGTAACCCAGAGGCCACCAGCCACACGCAGGTAGGATTGCCCCCAGACCACGTACCAGCTGAGCTTCGGGAGCTCTGATGTTTGGACTCCACGTAGCTTTCACATGCCACAAAACATAATCTGTCTTTTGATTTCCTTCTCAACCACCTGAAAACGCAAAACCATTCCTTGGAACTTGGAACTACACAAAAATAGGTTAGAGGCTGCATCTGGCCCCAGGGCTGCTGTTTGCACACCCTGGTTCTAGTGTGGGCTCCACACTATGAGTGAGGGTCTTGATAGAGGTGCAGGGCGTCGCCTCCCCCACAGTCCACTCCTGCCATCTGCTTTCTGTCCTGCTGGAATCAGGAAAAAGAGAGGGCTCTGGTCCTGGCCTCGGCACCCAAGCTGCTTCTTTGGGAGGTCTGGGGCCACCAGAACTCTTGCTTTCTAATAGGCTTCTGGGGAAAGTGGGTTCTAGGGGCCCCAGGCTGCCTCTTAGGGGTGACTTGGGATTCCTTGCACCATGGCCCAGGGTCAGGTTTGTCCCTCTTGGAATAAAGTCGGGCTTTTGTAAGTAAGTGAAGAGAGGCCACCCAGGACTATTTATTGAACGAGTGAATGAATGGCAAATTCTCTCTCCCATCCAATGGGTACTGGATGCTCGCAGCCCTGCCTGAGTTGCTCTTCTGAGCGTTCCTTTAGTCTCAAGGCAAAACGAGGCCACGCTGGAGGTGTCAGCAGATATCCCACCCAAACTGAACTGCTCTGCTGTTGCTTTCATGCTTGAGGTGAGGTGGGGCAGGGCCCTCCATGGGCCTGTCTCCCTGATATATGTACAGTGGCACTAGAGTACTGGTACATTTCAGCATCAATCTCCAACATCATCCCAGTTTCAGTGATGCTGGAGATCCCATGCCGATTATCCACTCCTCTCTCCTGTCCACACTACCCTCGAAGCATCCTCTTGTACCGCACTCACGGGTCCTGCCAAGGTGAATTCCCCAGAAATTCATGCCCACAAGACAAGCAGAAGCCACGGGCAGATGATGGGAGGCGAGAGGAGACGGGAGGCTGTGAGGCAGAGGGCAGTGTGCTCTTTAGGGAGGGAGTCAGATGGCAGGAAGTGGGGGAACAGGAGCGAGGAGGGCAGAGAGCAAGTGTTGCAGCCTGTGTGGAGGCACAAGAAATGGGCGAAGGATGGGGACAGTGGGGCTCCAGGACCAGGAGGAGGCAGGGACTGTGGTGGTGCCTCCTGGTCTCCTGTTAAGCAGGGGAGTGCTGTCTGCAGGACCTGCCTTAGTCCATGATTTGGATTTCATTCTCCTCAGTGCAATGGAGAGGACCAGGCTCTTGGCCTGGCTGTGTTGTGGCAAGCTAATCCTCTGCTGGTTCCCGAGCTCCAGAGTTCCTGCCGAGCAGCCGCCCTGCAGCCTGTGCATGGTGAGGCCAGCTGGTGGGCAGGGCTACTGCGTGTGTATTCCAGGTGGCAGTCAAGCAGCAGACCAGAAATACACCTTTTCTGTAAGTAGTTTGATGTTTGATAATTTTTGAAAAGCATGCTTTACTAGTTCTGGAAACACAGAATGAAGTGGGGTGCTCTTCCGATTTTCCGGTTAGGGATTCTCGTTGAGTCTGGGGAGAGTGGGGGACACCAGCACTCTCGGGGGTTGAAGCCCTCCCCACAGCTCCCAGAGGCCACCGAGGGCCTCTGCTATGTTCCAGTGCAGGGGTCCCCAGCCCCCGGGCCATGGGCCAGTACGCGTCTATGGCCTGGAAGGAACCAGGCCTCACAGGAGGAGGTGA
>NW_012109696.1:4764236-4764659 GCF_000951045.1 Mandrillus leucophaeus | reverse complement strand
AAGTGTGATCCCCACCTACATGTCAGGGCTGGAGAGAGGGATCACCATCGGTAGATCAAGGCTGAAGAGCAGGATCACCATCTAAAGGTCAAAGTTGGAGACTAAGATCCTCACCTATAGGTCAAGGTTGGACAGTGGGATCCTCCCCTGGAGGTGAAGGCTGGAGAGTGGGATCTTCACCTATGGGTCAGGGTTGGATGGTGGGGTCCCCACTTGGAGGTCAAGGCTGGAGAGTGGGATCCCCACCTATAGATCAAGGCTGGAGAGTGGAATCCCCACCTAAATGTCAAGGTTGGACAGTGGGATCCCCCCGTGGAGGTCAAGGCTGGAGAGTGCTATCCCCACATACACAGTTTTCCCCCTGTGACCTTGAAATACAGCTGCTCCACAGCAACCTCAGAGTCAGGATGAACCAGCGTTCGG
>NW_012109696.1:4760615-4761103 GCF_000951045.1 Mandrillus leucophaeus | reverse complement strand
GTTGAAGCCCTCCCCACAGCTCCCAGAGGCCACCGAGGGCCTCTGCTATGTTCCAGTGCAGGGGTCCCCAGCCCCCGGGCCATGGGCCAGTACGCATCCATGGCCTGTAAGGAACCAGGCCTCATAGGAGGAGGTGAGTGTCGCAAAGAGTGAGCATCACCACCTGACGTCAGGGAGAGTGAGCATCACCACCTGACCTCCACAGAGAGTGAGCATCTCCACCTGACGCCACAGAGAGTGAGCATCTCCACCTGACCTCCACGGAGAGTGAGCATCGCCACCTGACCTCCACGGAGAGTGAGCATCGCCACCTGACCTCCACGGAGAGTGAGCATCTCCACCTGACCGTCACGGAGAGTGAGCATCTCCACCTGACCTCCACAGAGAGTGAGCATCTCCACCTGACGCCACAGAGAGTGAGCATCTCCACCTGACCTCCACGGAGAGTGAGCATCTCCACCTGACGCCACGGAGAGTGAGCATCTCCA